>NC_071103.1:41955000-41960000 GCF_024256425.1 Clarias gariepinus
CACACACACACCGCGTCTTCTCTATCAGTCTAATCTAACCACTCCAGAACCATTTAAACCACAGGACTCTGAGCTGAAGTCATCAGAGCTGTTCGGTTCAGGCTGCGGGAGGACAGAAGACGTGTCCGTACACGATCGAGCACCCGCATAATTATAGACATATTATGATCTAATTCACCGGGGGGGGGGGGGCTCCGCTCGTACACTGCGTATTATAACACACACTGTAACACACACTGCACAGTACACACACTCTACCCCTGCCCTACAGCTCCTCTCTGAAACTAACATTAACATAGTGCTGAACGATTGATCACATACATCACGATACTGACGACCTGTTTATTTATTAACAAATAAACATTTACATTATTGACTCGACACTACTGTACGTGTGTAATACTAGTTTTAATACATAGTCTAGTATTTACGTAGCGTTTGTCAATAATTTAAATATATATTTTTTTAATGTTTGAAATTATTTTTAGCTCATAAAAAATATTGTATGAAAATAATCGTAATGTGATTTTTTATTTTTTTATTTATCAAATCGTGTAGCCATAATCACAGGCTTAAAAAAGTTTTTACTCCATTTTTAACATATTTCCTTCATTCAGTTGAATTCTGGTCTGGTCACATGTTTCTGGTTTGTAGCTGCATCGCCTCGCTTCATTACGATCCTTCAGTCCACCCCGAAATCTTACACTGTTCCACTGACTAAATAGATTTATTACAAAAAATAAAAAATTTAAACATAAGTACACAAATATACAAATAACAAACAGGAAATACACATAGGCTGGTGGTTACAGTAAGTTTAGGTAATAACTTTTAAAAACATACATGATGTGTTTTGTTTAGAAATAGCTAAATAAATTGTTTAAAATAACAAATTAGAAATACAAACTGGAAATGGAATATTTTAATTTATTTAATATTCACATTAAAGTTAGTTTAGTGAAGTTACTAAAGTAAAAAAAAAAACACTGTATTTTTCAAAGTTACTAATGAGAGTAATGTCACCTAGGTAAGTACTGCTATAATAATTAACAACTCAGACTATTTACGATTATTAGCACAATTAAAACCAGCTTGGAAGGTAAAGTAAAAAAAAAAAAAAAGTATTATAAATGCTTACAATTTAATAAAGCCAGCTGTCTGAAGTTACTAACACTATAAACTCTGATTAGTCGTGATGGGAATCACCAGTCACCCCCGATACGATACTATCACCATACCTCTGATTTAATTCAAATTGTTCTTCTGTCAGTATCACAATTTTATGAACATCACGATTTAATATTAAATTTTTTGTTGATTTTAAAACCTTGGACATTTAACATTAGTTTTCTCATTTAAAACCCAAGTGCAGCATTTAAACACTACACACTGACTTCAAATTCAAGAGTTTAACATTTAACTTCAAATTAAATTAAACACAAAGAAACATTGTTACTGAGCAGCGCGCATCTCCGTCATCAGCCAGAATCATCATTTCTAAACAAACTTTTAAATAAATAGTTCACTCCTACACACAGGAAGAAAGTGCATAAATAGATTTTTTTTTGTGTGTGCAACATTAGAAAATGTAACACAATAAAAATAAGTTTCAGCTGCTGCGTTCAGAAGCTCGTGTGCTCGGCATAGAATCAGTTATATCTGAATCTGATCGGTCGTGTCTGATCAAGCTTAAAACCAGCCAGTTCTGCTCAGTGGCTGATCAACCGGTTCATCTCGATTATAAATGTAATAAATCATTTAAAAATGGATTTGGAGTGCGGAAATCTCTACTTATTAGTAAGTACATAATGTCACTAGCTTAGATATTAACTTTTGATGTTATGAGATTTAGTTTGCTAAATTTATTAAGTTACTGAATTAACAGGAACTGTTAGTTTATTATTTACAGACAGACAGACAGACAGACAGACAGACAGACAGATAGATAGATAGATAGATAGATTAGACAGAAGCTTTATTGATCCTAAAGGAAATTCCAGAACACAGTCAGGATGGTAAAGATATGAAATTCGTTTGTTATTACTTTTTGTTTCCGTATATTTCAGTTCATATAAAGTATTTTATATTAATTTGTTGTTTTTTATATATTTAATTTGTTTTAATGTCATTACATTTTTTTATATTAAATGATATTTTATTTTATTTTAATTTTATATATTTTATTAAAGCTAGCTTCTTAATATATTAACGTATCTAAAATTTGAAGCTTCATTACTTACAAAAAGTTAGTTTTGTAAAAAGGTTTGTACAAGTCAATTACAGAAACTTCTGTCATAAACTTACTAATTTAATTTAGACTAAAATAAGAACATATTTTACAGAATATTATAACTGAATTGAACCATAAAATTTACACATAATAAAAACTAATTTTTTGAAACAGAGTTCAATAATTTAAAAGAAGGTAAGAGTGTCAGGGGCTCAGCGTCACAGACACACAGACAGAAGAAATCAGGAAACAAAAACCTTTTACCTTTAATTAAAAGAGAAATACTGGAGACATAAAGATGAACACTGCAACTGGTGCAACTTGTGTGAAGTTACAGTAAAGTAAAAAATGTTATTTAAATACCAACTAAACATTTCACATAAACACGAGAGTCTGTGTAAATAATCTCAGATCGTTAGTTTGGACAGTACGCTCTCAGTCTGAGCCTGGGACTGTAATCTCGTTTCACACATGACCGCACGGATAAAAATATCACACACACACACACACACACACACTCAAAACCACTGAGCAAAATCACAACAACAATAACAAAGCAAGACGGAGCAGGAACACATCAGTGTGAGCAGATAAGAGCAGTGTGTTTGATCAGATATCAGCTCATATCAGTGTGTGTGTGTGTGTGTGTGTGTGTGTGTCCTGCACAATCTGCTTCAGTATCAGGTGTGAGATTTATATAAATAAAAAAACCAGGGTATTTCTGACTAACTTCAGTTTCCCATGAGGAACGAAAACACACACACACACATACAGTACATACACTCACACATACACACCTACACTCACACACACACACACATACAGTACATACACTCACACATACACACCTACACTCACACACACACACACATACAGTACATACACTCACACATACACACCTACACTCACACACACACACATACACACACACACACATACACACACACAGAGCTGAACACTGCAAACACATAACAAGGTTTCAGTGAACTTGAACTCGAAAGACTTTGACGAAAGATTTATATGACTCAAGGTGTGTGTGTGTGTGTGTGTGTGTGTGTGTGTGTGTGTGTTTGGTTAAAGGTCAGTGATGTGCCGCGCTACACTTGTCGCATCACATAGCAAATATGTACACACTGTATAGTTACTGTCACACACCCATGCGCACACACACACACACACACACACACACACACACACATCAAGTGTACCATTATATATAACCTAAACATAAAGTGAGTGAAGTTTAACCCATTCTAAGAGAAACAGTCACTAAAGCTAGCATTAAAACATTTTAAAGTTGAGTTAACGTTAGTAAAATTACAAAAACATAAATAGCTTTTTAAATACTAAAATAAAATTATTATTAGTTAGGCTGCTAAGTTTACTTTAGTAACTCAGTTAGCTAAAAGTTAGCTGCTTATCAAAGTCCTGGTAAAATGACAAAAGCCAGCTGTGTAACTTAACTAAGGCAACTAAAGCTGCTATAAGCTTAACTAAGGCAGCGTACTACAAATATGACATTACGAAAGCTACATGTGTTGAAATTAAGTAATAGAGCTAGCAAACATTTACTAGAAGTAGTATTTTACTAGTTTTTACATAAACTGTCTAGTTTTAGTTATTAACTCTTAATCACGTGAAGAACCACTTTTAGCATTGGTGTCAGTGTTAGACTCAGTACCTTAAGGAAAACCATATTTGTGAAAAAAAAAAAAAATTGTGTCTGTGCACATTTTATGTTGAAATAAATGTGCCCTAAAATTTATATCAATAAAAAACAAATATTATCCCAACTTTACTAACTTTGATTTGCAGCATAAAAATGACAACAATGGATTTAAAAATTTTTAAAAAACATCATAAATGTTAAAATAATTTCTTTTTATTTAATAAATATTTATTTAATGAAATAAAAGTATTTCAATAAGTGCCCTAAAAATTGTAGTTTGTGTAAAGTTTTTAGAGCCAACATATTAAAAAAAAATCTCTATACTAAATCTGTTTTGCTAATAAATAAGAAGCAAATAAGAAGGCTATAAATGTTACTAGTTACTACAGATAGGTTTGTACAGTTATAAATACAGTTTACTAAAATTATTACTAAATTTGCAAATTGGTATCTAATAAATTTACTGAATTTGCTGTAAAAGAGTTTGGTAAAGTTACTCTACCTTGGGAAAAGACACTTTATGAAGCTAGTTCAGTAAATTCAGTAACGTTACTAAAAAGAATTTGGCACATATACTAAAACTCCTAAACCTGGTTTTCTAAAAATGGCTAAGCTAAGAGTACTACATCATAAAAGCATGTAAAAGAATGATGCTTATGAAAACATTTTTAGATTGCACAATTTAATAACTAAAAAAAATAATAATTATTAAAAAAATACATTACGATTATTTTAAAATATTGTGATTGTGAGTTAAACTGCGATATGAAACTATTAAATGTAGCATTTTGTATTTAAACATGTTTATAAAAGTTGAAAGCAAATAGCCTCATTAAAAGGATGTGTGGCATTATATAGTCATCAATCACCTCAAAATTATATAAAAAAAAATAAAAAATTGAATACAAAAACTTAAATGATCAATTCTAGAATGACAAATCTACATAAATTCCAGATCACATGTATATTAGTTGTATTAAATCCACAACTTCCATTTTTATGCGATTAACTGTGTCGCACTAAAAATAACTTTAACATTACTGAGATCACTACAGCTTGTTTAATACTCAAATGTTACTGAAATTAAATGGACAAACACAT
>NC_071103.1:41967500-41990000 GCF_024256425.1 Clarias gariepinus
ACCCCATAACACACCGCAACCTGTCCGATCTCTGACCCCATAACACACCGCAACCTGTCCGATCTCTGACTCCATAACACACCGCAACCTGTCCGATCTCTGACTCCATAACACACCACAACCTGTCCGATCTCTGACTACATAACATAGCAAACTGTCCGATCTCCATAACACACCGCAACCTGTCCGATCTCTGACTACATAACATAGCAAACTGTCCGATCTCCATAACACACCGCCCCCTGTCCGATCTCTGACTTCATAACACACCGCCCCCCTGTCCGATCTCTGACTTCATAACACACCGCCCCCCTGTCCGATCTCTGACTTCATAACACACCGCCCCCCTGTCCGATCTCTGACTCCATAACACACCGCCCCCCTGTCCGATCTCTGACTTCATAACACACCGCAACCTGTCCGATCTCTGACTCCATAACACACCGCAACCTGTCCGATCTCTGACTCCATAACACACCGCAACCTGTCTGATCTCTGACTTCATAACACACCGCCCCCCTGTCCGATCTCTGACTTCATAACACACCGCAACCTGTCCGATCTCTGACTCCATAACACACCGCAACCTGTCCGATCTCTGACTTCATAACACACCGCCCCCCTGTCCGATCTCTGACTTCATAACACACCGCCCCCCTGTCCGATCTCTGACTTCATAACACACCGCAACCTGTCCGATCTCTGACTCCATAACACACCGCAACCTGTCCGATCTCTGACTCCATAACACACCGCAACCTGTCTGATCTCTGACTTCATAACACACCGCCCCCCTGTCCGATCTCTGACTTCATAACACACCGCAACCTGTCCGATCTCTGACTCCATAACACACCGCAACCTGTCCGATCTCTGACTCCATAACACACCGCAACCTGTCCAATCTCTGACTCCATAACACACCGCCCCTGTCGATCTCTGACTACATAACACAGCAAACTGTCCGATCTCCATAACACACCGCCCCCTGTCCGATCTCTGACTCCATAACACACCGCAACCTGTCCGATCTCTGACTCCATAACACACCGCCCTCTGTCCGATCTCTGACTCCATAACACACCGCCCTCTGTCCGATCTCTGACTCCATAACACACCGCAACCTGTCCGATCTCTGACTCCATAACACACCGCAACCTGTCCGATCTCTGACTCCATAACACACCGCAACCTGTCCGATCTCTGACTCCATAACACACCGCAACCTGTCTGATCTCTGACTCCATAACACACCGCAACCTGTCCGATCTCTGACCCCATAACACACCGCCCTCTGTCCGATCTCTGACCCCATAACACACCGCAACCTGTCCGATCTCTGACTCCATAACACACCGCAACCTGTCCGATCTCTGACCCCATAACACACCGCAACCTGTCCGATCTCTGACTCCATAACACACCGTCCTCTGTCCGATCTCTGACCCCATAACACACCGCAACCTGTCCGATCTCTGACTCCATAACACACCGCAACCTGTCCGATCTCTGACTCCATAACACACCGCCCTCTGTCCGATCTCTGACCCCATAACACACCGCAACCTGTCCGATCTCTGACTCCATAACACACCGCAACCTGTCCGATCTCTGACCCCATAACACACCGCAACCTGTCCGATCTCTGACTCCATAACACACCGCCCTCTGTCCGATCTCTGACCCCATAACACACCGCAACCTGTCCAATCTCTGACTCCATAACACACCGCAACCTGTCCGATCTTTGACTCCATAACACACCGCAACCTGTCCGATCTCTGACTCCATAACACACCGCAACCTGTCCGATCTCTGACCCCATAACACACCGCAACCTGTCCGATCTCTGACCCCATAACACACCGCAACCTGTCCGATCTCTGACCCCATAACACACCGCAACCTGTCCGATCTCTGACCCCATAACACACCGCAATCTGTCCGATCTCTGACTCCATAACACACAGCAACCTGTCCGATCTCTGACTCCATAACACACCGCAATCTGTCCGATCTTTGACTCCATAAACTGCATTAGGGGCAGTGAGGGCATTAGGGGCAGTGAGGGCATTAGGGGCAGTGGTGGCTCAGTGTGTTAAGGCTCTGAGTTACGGATCGGAAGATCTGCGGTTCGAGCCCCAGCTCCGCCAGGTTGCCGCTGTTGGGCCCTTGAGCAAGGCCCTTAACCCTGTCTGCTCCAGGGGCGCCGTAAAAAAAAATGGCTGACCCTGCGCTCTGACCCCTGCCTTCTAACAAGAAGCTGGGATATGTAAAGAATAAAGAATTTCACTGTGCAGTAATGTATGTGTGACGAATAAAGGCTTAACTTAAACTTAACTTATAACACACTGCCCCCTGTCTGATCTCTGACTTCATATTACACCGCCCCCTGTCCGATCTCTGACTCCATAACACACCGCAACCTCTCCGATCTCTGACTCCATAACACACCGCAACCTCTCCGATCTCTTGACTCCATAACACACCGCCCTCTGTCCAATCTCTGACTACATAACACACCGCAACCTGTCTAATCTCTGACTCCAAAACACACCGCAATCTGTCCGATCTTTGACTCCATAACACACTGCCCCCTGTCTGATCTTTGACTTCATAATACACTGCCCCTGTCCAATCTCTGACTCCATAACACACCGCAACCTGTCCAGCTCATCATGAGGCTGTCCCTGTCCTCTAAGATTCTTATAAACCTGTCCCAGCCCTCACAAGTCATCAAGAAACTCTCCCTTTCTTCATAGGTCCTCATAAACCTGTGCCTGTCCTCATGGCTCCTAATCTGTGAAGACTGTCCCTGTCTTCAAAGGTCCTCATGAAACCTTGCATTTCCTTACAGGTTGTAATGAGATCGAGCCTGTCTTTAAGGGTCCTCATGAGACTGTTCCTGTCCTTGTGGGTCATCATGAGACCGTGCCTGTCCTCATGGGTTGTAATGAGACCGTTCCACAAGTCCCAACAAAATGTGCCTGTCCTCACAAGACTGTGCATGTCCTTACAAGTTGTAATAAGACCGTCAATTAGATCTTTAAACCGTCTTTAAACCGCCCCTGTCCTCGAAGTTTCTTATGAAACCTTGCATGTCCTCACAGGACATCACAAGACCGTCTCTGTCCTAAAGGATGCTCATAAACCTACCTGTACCTGTCCTTACAGGTTCTCTGCATTCTGGACAAAAACTACGCACAACTTCTTTGCACGAATTGAATAAAACTGCAACAGTGCAGTGTTTAAACTCACACACACACACACACACACACACACAAACACATATACAGTCGTGGCCAAAGGTTTTGAGAATGACACAAATATTAGTTTTCACAAAGTTTGCTGCTAAACTGCTTTTAGATCTTAGTTTCAGTTGTTTCTGTGATGTACTGAAATATAATTACAAGCACTTCATACGTTTCAAAGGCTTTCAACATTTTGGCCCTTGAGCCACTTAGTTATCACTTTTGCTTATTGCACAGTGCTCCATCGTGCTGGAAAATGCATTGTTCTTCACCAAACTTTTGTGGGTTGTTGGAAGAAGTTGCTGTTGGAGGGTGTTTTGGTACCATTCTTTATTCATGTCTGGGTTTTTGGCCAAAATTGTGAGTGAGCCCACTCCCTTGGATGAGAAGCCACCCCACACATGAATGGTCTCAGGATGCTTTACTGTTGGCATGACACAGGACTGATGGTAGCGCTCACCTTTTCTTCTCCGGACAAGCCTTTTTCCAGATGCCTCAAACAATCGCAAAGAGGCTTCATCTGAGAATATGACTTTGCCCCAGTCCTCAGCAGTCCATTCACCATACTTTCTGCAGGACTCAATCTGTCCCTGATGTTTTTTTTTGGAGAGAAGTGGCTTCTTTGCTGCCCTTTTTGACAACAGGCCGTCTTCCAAAAGTCTTCGCCTCCCTGTGCGTGCAGATGCGCTCACACCTGCTTGCTGCCATTCCTGAGCAAGCTCTGCACTGGTGACACTCTGATCCCGCAGCTGAATCCTCTTTAGGAGACGATCCTGGCGCTTGCTGGACTTTCTTGGACCCCCTGAAGCCTTCTTAACAAGAATTGAACCTCTTTCCTTAAAGTTCTTGATAATCCCATAAATTGTTGATTTAGGTGCAATCTTAGTAGCCACAATATCCTTGCCTGTGAAGCCATTTTTATGCAACGCAATGATGACGGCACATGTTTCTTTGCAGGTCTTCATGGTTAACAATGGAAGAACAATGATTTTCCTTTTAACATGTTAAGTCCGTCATTCTAACCCAATCAGCCTGACATAATGATCTCCAGCCTTGTGCTCGTCAACATTCTCACCTGAGTTAACGAGACGATTACTGAAATGATCTCAGCAGGTCCTTTAATGACAGCAATGAAATGCAGTGGAAAGGTTTTTTTGGGATTAAGTTAATTTTCATGGCAAAGAAGGACTCTGGAATTTATCTGATCACTCTCCATAACATTCTGGAGTAGATGCATTATAAAAACTTAAGCAGCAACTTTTCCAATTTCCAATATTTATGTAATTCTCAAAACTTTTGGCCACGACACACACACGCAGCCCACACATATAAGCACACACACACACACTGCCCATACATATACGCACACACACACACACACACTGCCCACACATATACACACACACACACACACACACACACTGCCCACACATATACACACACACACACACACTGCCCATACATATACGCACACACACACACACACTGCCCACACATATACACACACACACACACACACTGCCCACACATATACACACACACACACACACACTGCCCACACATATACACACACACACACACATACACACACACACTCCCCATACCTCTCTCTCTCTCTCACACACACACACACACACTTACACATACACACACACTGCCCACACATATACACACTCACTCTCTCTCTCACACACACACACACTCTTGGGTGAGGAGTACAAATCTATGAACGCATACAGCAGTGTGTACTCTCACCAGAGTCCCTGATAAACTTACCCAGCAGCGGGAGTAAACACACACACACACACACACACACACAGAGGGGTCCGGCGGAGGGGCGCAGCAGCTTTAGACGCAGTGTGTGTGTCCCCGCTCCATTCCCCCTGTCCGGTCCGGTTCCTGTCCCCCTCTGTCCCCCTCTGTGTCTCTGTCCAGTTCCGGTCTCACTCACTCTACAGCGGAAACTCCACAGACCCGCGCGCGCGGCCGTTAGATCTGCGCTCTACACTGTACTGGAGTTACACTACATAACACTCGGAGGGGCGGGGCTCCGTGTGACGGACGGCTCTCAGCACCCAATCAGCAGCCTGGTCCCGCCCACAGACCCGCTGCGTCACGACGGAACCTGTCTCCAATGGCAACGGAGCGTGCGCGTGGGGGGGGGGGGAGCGCGAGTCAAGTTTGGTGGAACAGAACCGGAAGTTCTGTACACTTTTACACTGAGATTAGTCCCTCCTCACACACACACACACACACACATAATGAGGAGGATGTTGTTTATGATGTCAAATTGATTAAACTGTAATAACGTGGGTTTGGCGCCACCCGCAGGACTGACCGCGTTAATGCACACAACAGTACTGGGAATAAATCAGTTATATTATATTATATTATATTATATTATATTATAGTATATTATATTATATTATATTATAGTTTATTATAATATATTATATTATATTATATTATATTATAGTTTATTATAGTTTATTATATTATATTATATTATATTATATTATATTATATTATATTATATTATATTATAGTTTATTATATTATATTATATTATATTATATTATATTATATTATAGTTTATTATATTATATTATATTATATTATAGTTTATTATATTATATTATATTATATTATATTATATTATAGTTTATTATAGTTTATTATATTATATTATATTATATTATATTATATTATATTATATTATAGTTTATTATATTATATTATATTATATTATATTATATTATAGTTTATTATAGTTTATTATATTATATTATATTATATTATATTATATTATAGTTTATTATATTATATTATATTATATTATATTATATTATATTATATTATATTATATTATAGTTTATTATATTATATTATATTATATTATATTATATTATAGTTTATTATATTATATTATATTATAGTTTATTATATTATATTATAGTATATTATATTATATTATATTATATTATATTATAGTTTATTATAGTTTATTATATTATATTATATTATAGTTTATTATATTATATTATAGTTTATTATATTATATTATATTATATTATATTATAGTTTATTATATTATATTATATTATAGTTTATTATATTATATTATATTATAGTATATTATATTATATTATAGTATATTATATTACATTATAGTATATTATAGTATATTATATTACATTATATTACATTATAGTATATTATATTACATTATATATTAATAGTATATTATATTACATTATATTACATTATAGTATATTATATTATAACATATTACATTATATTATATTACATTATATTACATTATAGTATATTATAGTATATTATATTACATTATAGTATATTATATTACATTATATTACATTATATTACATTATAGTATATTATAGTATAACATATTACATTATATTATATTACATTATATTACATTATAGTATATTATAGTATATTATATTACATTATATTCCATTATAGTATATTATATTATAACATATTATATTATATTACATTATATTATATTACATTATATTACATTAGAGTATATTATATTATATATATTATATATATAGCCTTGTATGTAAGTAGTACTATTTTGTATTAGTTCAGTTTAGAATTAATTACAAAATAGTATTACTTACATACAAGGCTTTTAATGGTTTAGCTCCCACATATCTAACCAGTCTTCTGATACGCTATAATCCGCCACGCTCCTTAAGATCACAAAACTCTGGACTTCTTGTAATTCCCAGAATATCAAAATCTACAAAAGGGAGTAGGGCTTTTTCATATTTGGCTCCAAAACTTTGGAATAGCCTTCCAGACAATAGTCGGGGCCTAAACACAGTCTACCTGTTTAAAAGTAGACTCAAGACGCATCTCTTTAATCTGGCATACGCGTAACTCATCCCATAACCTCATACTTCAGTACATCTATCCTGAATGGCAACTACGCTAATTCTCTCCATCTGTTCTGTACTTTTCTACCCATCCCGAGGCATCTGGAGATTGTACCAGCTTTAGTAGACAAAGTCCAACCCTGTGAGGATCCTGAGGCATCCAGAGAAGGACCAGCTCCAGCTGGATTCTGCTTTATGATGGCTGGAGCTACACATCCTGCTCCTGTGCTTCCAGTGATCTGATCCCATCTGCCCTCTGCACCTACTGACTCCCTATATTATTATTAATATTTTATTATTTTATTTTTATTATTATTATTATTTTATTTTTTTAATTTCTTTCATTTTTGTGAAGCTGCTTTGAGACAATGACCATTGTTAAAAGCGCTATATAAATAAAATTGAATTGAATTGAATTATATTATATTATATTATATTATATTATATTATATTATATTATATTATATTATATTATATTATATTATATTATAAAATATTATATTATATTATATTACATTACATTACATTACATTACATTACATTACAGTATAGTATAGTATATTATATAATAGTATAGTATATTAAATTATATACATTTACAGAGCTCTGATGTTTAATACAGATTACACTGTACTAAACCTACAGATTAGTGAACTTCCACACCATTAATAAGACATGCTGGAGAGCACATCTGGACAGATGAATCACCTGGTCTTTACTCCTCACCTGTCCAGCTGTTCGGTCTCTGTACACACTGCAACGGTGACCGGCTGATTGTACAACCCAACTGTTCCTAATAAAGTGGCCAGTTAGGGGATAGTTACAAAGTGTAGCCACAAACTTATGATTAAAGTGTGTGTGTCTGTGAGAGAGAGAGAAAGAGAGAGAGAGAGAGAGATTTCAGGTACACCCTACTCACTATACACTGATCACTACACCCTACTCACTACACCCTACACCCTACTCACTATACACTGATCACTACACCCTACTCACTACACCCTACACCCAACTCACTATACACTGATCACTACACCCAACTCACTACACCCTACACCCAACTTAATACACAATAATCACTACACCTTACTCACTATACACTGATCACTACACCCAACTCACTACATCCTACTCACTACACCCTACACCCAACTCACCACACCCTACTTACAACACCCTACACCCTACTCACTATACACTGATCACTACACCCTACTCACTACACCCTACTCACTATACACTGATCACTACACCCTACTCACTACACCCTACTCACTATACACTGATCACTACACCCAACTCACTACATCCTACTCACTACACCCTACACCCAACTCACCACACCCTACTTACTACACCCTACACCCTACTCACTATACACTGATCACTACACCCTACTCACTACACCCTACTCACTATACACTGATCACTACACCCTACTCACTACACCCTACTCACTATACACTGATCACTACACCCAACTCACTACATCCTACTCACTACACCCTACACCCAACTCACCACACCCTACTTACTACACCCTACACCCTACTCACTATACACTGATCACTACACCCTACTCACTACACCCTACTCACTATACACTGATCACTACACCCTACTCACTACACCCTACTCACTATACACTGATCACTACACCCTACTCACTACACCCTACTCACTATACACTGATCACTACACCCAACTCACTACATCCTACTCACTACACCCTACACCCAACTCACCACACCCTACTTACTACACCCTACACCCTACTCACTATACACTGATCACTACACCCTACTCACTACACCCTACTCACTATACACTGATCACCACACCCTACTCACTACACCCTACTCACTATACACTGATCACTACACCCAACTCACTACACTCAACTCATTATACACTAATCACTACAAGCTACTCACCACACCCTACTCACTACACCCTACACCCTACTCAGTATACACTGATCACTACACCCAACTTACTACACACTAACTAACTACACCCTACACACTATACACTGATCACTACACCCAACTTACTACACCCAACTCACTGCATCCTACACCCAACTCACTACACCCAACTCACTACACTCTTCTCACTATACGCTGATCACTACACTCTTCTCACTATACGCTGATCACTACACCCAACTCGCTACACTCTTCTCACTATACGCTGATCACTACACCCAACTCACTACACTCTTCTCACTATATGCTGATCACTACAACCAACTCACTACACTATACACTGATCACTACACCCAACTCACTACACCCTTCTCACTATACGCTGATCACTACACCCAACTTACTACACTATACACTGATCACTACACCCAACTCACTACACCCTTCTCACTATACACTGATCACTACACCCAACTCACTACACTATACACTGATCACTACACCCAACTCACTACACCCTACATACTATACACTGATTACTACACCCAACTCAATACACACTACACACTGATTACTACACCCAACTCCCTACACCCTACACACTACACACTATAAACTGACTACTAAACCCAACTCACTATACACTGATCACTACACCCAACTCACTAAACCCTACACACTATACACTGATCACTACACCCAACTCACTAAACCCTACACACTATACACTAATCACTACACCCAACTAACCACACACAATACACTGATCACTACACCCAACTCACTACACCCTACTCACTACACCCAACTTACTATACACTGATCACTACACCCAACTCACTACACCCTACACACTATACACTGATCACTACACCCAACTCACTATACACTGATCACTACACCCAACTCACTACACCCTACACACTACACCTAACTCACTACATCCTACTCACTACACCCTACACCCAACTCACCACACCCTACTTACTACACCCTACACCCTACTCACTATACACTGATCACTACACCCTACTCACTACACCCTACTCACTATACACTGATCACTACACCCTACTCACTACACCCTACTCACTATACACTGATCACTACACCCTACTCACTACGCCCTACTTACTATACACTGATCACTACACCCAACTCACTACATCCTACTCACTACACCCTACACCCAACTCACCACACCCTACTTACTACACCCTACACCCTACTCACTATACACTGATCACTACACCCTACTCACTACACCCTACTCACTATACACTGATCACCACACCCTACTCACTACACCCTACTCACTATACACTGATCACTACACCCAACTCACTACACTCAACTCATTATACACTAATCACTACAAGCTACTCACTACAACCTACACCCAACTCACCACACCCTACTCACTACACCCTACTCAGTATACACTGATCACTACACCCAACTTACTACACACTAACTAACTACACCCTACACACTATACACTGATCACTACACCCAACTTACTACACCCAACTCACTGCATCCTACACCCAACTCACTACACCCAACTCACTACACTCTTCTCACTATACGCTGATCACTACACTCTTCTCACTATACGCTGATCACTACACCCAACTCACTACACTCTTCTCACTATACGCTGATCACTACACCCAACTCACTACACTCTTCTCACTATATGCTGATCACTACAACCAACTACCTACACTCTTCTCACTATACGCTGATCACTACACCCAACTCACTACACTCTTCTCACTATACGCTGATCACTACACCCAACTCACTACACTCTTCTCACTATATGCTGATCACTACAACCAACTCACTACACTATACACTGATCACTACACCCAATTCACTACACTATACACTGATCACTACACCCAACTCACTACACCCTTCTCACTATACGCTGATCACTACACCCAACTTACTACACTATACACTGATCACTACACCCAACTCACTACACCCTTCTCACTATACGCTGATCACTACACCCAACTCACTACACTATACACTGATCACTACACCCAACTCACTACACCCTACATACTATACACTGATTACTACACCCAACTCAATACACACTACACACTGATTACTACACCCAACTCCCTACACCCTACACACTACACACTATACACTGACTACTAAACCCAACTCACTATACACTGATCACTACACCCAACTCACTAAACCCTACACACTATACACTGATCACTACACCCAACTCACTAAACCCTACACACTATACACTAATCACTACACCCAACTAACCACACACTATACACTGATCACTACACCCAACTCACTACACCCTACACACTATACACTGATCACTACACCCAACTCACTGCACCCTACACATTATACACTGATCACTACACCCAACTCACTGCACCCTACACACTATACACTGATCACTACACCCAACTTACTGCACCCTACACATTATACACTGATCACTACACCCTACTCACTACACCTAACTCACTATATACACCCAACTTACTACACACTGATCACTACACCCAACTGACTATACACTATACACTGATCACTACACCCTACTCACTACACCTAACTCACTATATACACTCAACTTCCTATACACTGATCACTACACCCTACACACTATACACTGATCACTACACCGAACTCACTACACCCTACACACTATACACTGATCACTAAACCCAACTCACTACACCCTACACACTATACACTGATCACTACACCCAACTCACTACACACTATACACTGATCACTACACCCAACTCACTACACCCTACACACTATACACTGATCACTACACCCAACTCACTACACACTATACACTGACCACTACACCCAACTCACTACACCCAACTCACTATACACTGATCACTACACCCAACTCACTACACCCTACACACTACACCTAACTCACTATATACACCCAACTTCCTATACACTGATCACTACACCCTACACACTATACACTGATCACTACACCCAACTCACTGCACCCTACACACTATACACTGATCACTACACCCAACTCACTGCACCCTACACACTATACACTGATCACTACACCCAACTCACTGCACCCTACTCACTACACCTAACTCACTATATACACCCAACTTACTACACACTGATCACTACACCCAACTGACTATACACTATACACTGATCACTACACCCTACTCACTACACCTAACTCACTATATACACTCAACTTCCTATACACTGATCACTACACCCTACACACTATACACTGATCACTACACCGAACTCACTACACCCTACACACTATACACTGATCACTAAACCCAACTCACTACACCCTACACACTATACACTGATCACTACACCCAACTCACTACACACTATACACTGATCACTACACCCAACTCACTACACCCTACACACTATACACTGATCACTACACCCAACTCACTACACACTATACACTGATCACTACACCCAACTCACTATACACTGATCACTACACCCAACTCACTACACCCTACACACTACACCTAACTCACTATATACACCCAACTTCCTATACACTGATCACTACACCCAACTCACTACACCCTACACACTATACACTGATCACTACACCCAACTCACTGCACCCTACACACTATACACTGATCACTACACCCAACTCACTGCACCCTACACACTATACACTGATCACTACACCCAACTCACTGCACCCTACTCACTACACCTAACTCACTATATACACCCAACTTACTACACACTGATCACTACACCCAACTGACTATACACTATACACTGATCACTACACCCTACTCACTACACCTAACTCACTATATACACTCAACTTCCTATACACTGATCACTACACCCTACACACTATACACTGATCACTACACCGAACTCACTACACCCTACACACTATACACTGATCACTAAACCCAACTCACTACACCCTACACACTATACACTGATCACTACACCCAACTCACTACACACTATACACTGATCACTACACCCAACTCACTACACCCTACACACTATACACTGATCACTACACCCAACTCACTACACACTATACACTGATCACTACACCCAACTCACTATACACTGATCACTACACCCAACTCACTACACCCTACACACTACACCTAACTCACTATATACACCCAACTTCCTATACACTGATCACTACACCCAACTCACTACACCCTACACACTATACACTGATCACTACACCCAACTCACTGCACCCTACACACTATACACTGATCACTACACCCAACTCACTGCACCCTACACACTATACACTGATCACTACACCCAACTCACTGCACCCTACTCACTACACCTAACTCACTATATACACCCAACTTACTACACACTGATCACTACACCCAACTGACTATACACTATACACTGATCACTACACCCTACTCACTACACCTAACTCACTATATACACTCAACTTCCTATACACTGATCACTACACCCTACACACTATACACTGATCACTACACCGAACTCACTACACCCTACACACTATACACTGATCACTAAACCCAACTCACTACACCCTACACACTATACACTGATCACTACACCCAACTCACTACACACTATACACTGATCACTACACCCAACTCACTATACACTGATCACTACACCCAACTCACTACACCCTACACCTAACTCACTATATACACCCAACTTCCTATACACTGATCACTACACCCAACTCACTACACCCTACACACTATACACTGATCACTAAACCCAACTCACTACACCCTACACACTATACACTGATCACTACACCCAACTCACTACACACTATACACTGATCACTACACCCAACTCACTACACCCTACACACTATACACTGATCACTACACCCAACTCACTACACACTATACACTGATCACTACACCCAACTCACTATACACTGATCACTGCACCCTACTCACTACACCTAACTCACTATATACACCCAACTTCCTATACACTGATCACTACACCCAACTCACTGCACCCTACACACTATACACTGATCACTACACCCAACTCACTGCACCCTACTCACTACACCTAACTCACTATATACACCCAACTTACTACACACTGATCACTACACCCAACTGACTATACACTATACACTGATCACTACACCCAACTCACTACACCCTACTCACTACACCTAACTCACTATATACACCCAACTTCCTATACACTGATCACTACACCCCACACACTATACACTGATCACTAAACCCAACTCACTACACCCTAAACACTATACACTGATCACTACACCCAACTCACTATATACACCCAACTTACTACACACTGATCACTACACCCAACTGACTATACACTATACACTGATCACTACACCCAACTCACTGCACCCTACACACTATACACTGATCCCTACACCCAATTCACTACACCCTACACACTACACACTGATCACTACACCCAACTGACTATACACTACACACTGATCACTACACCCTACTCACTACACCTAACTCACTATATACACCCAACTTCCTATACACTGATCACTACACCCTACACACTATACACTGATCACTACACCCAACTCACTCACTACACCCTACACCCTGTGCACTACACTGTACATGAAGTGTGAAGTGAAGTGTAGAATCAGTGACAGTCAGATCAGTTTGTATCAGAAGGTTTATTCAGTATAAAATCTCGACTCAACACGGGTCAGGATCCTGATTTAATAACACAAGAGTGATTACAAATGAGGACGTGGTCAGCCTTCACACACACACACACATACACACACACACACACCATGCAACTGCTACACAATTACACCTAAAATTATACTGTAACAATAGTGTTGTGCAAATCATACAACATTAATATAACAAACACTGATAAAACAGTCTGAGATCTGCTCACACACACACTCACGATGATGTACCTGATCTCTCACACACACACACACACACACACACACACACACTTCCCTTTCACATCTGTATCAATTCAGTTTATTCACACAGCACCGTATATAGGAGTATGTTATAATGAGAGAGAGAGAGACAGGTACAGACAGACAGACAGACAAACAGGGACAGACAGACAGGGACAGACAGACAGGGACAGACAGACAGGGACAGACAGACAGGGACAGACAGACAGGTTATGAGATGATGCTGGAGCCGTCTCTCTCTCCGGTCTCCTCTTCGTTGGTGATGAGAGCGTCTGTGTCTGTGTGAACCTCAGAGTCCTGCACCGCTGATCTCTTTGTCAGTTTGTTCAGTGTACCTCCCTACACACACACACACACAACACACAGTTCAGACATTAATGCTCACATTTACTCATGTATGTGTGTGGTTCTCACGTCTCCCTTTAACAGACAGGGTTGTGGGCGGGGCAGTGGCTGATGTGCAGAGTTACAGACACTGAAACCGCGCGTGTGGAGGAGGAGTGAAGTGAAGCGTTCCTGGAGATCTCCTGTTATAAAGTGTTAAGTACGTCTGTACAACATTTGTACTCACGCTAGCGGAATAAACGCATCCAGGGGCGGGGCTCAGAGAGGCGGGAAGCGAGAAACACACGGAGAACGGGCTGCTCTTTAAAAACAACACAGGAGGATGAGCCCATGAAGCTCCCGCGGTAACACAGCACGGGTCAATGACTGATTCAGTAAAACACTGCTGGTGTGCTCCAAGACTCAAGGGTCAAAGAACTTTATTAACCCCAGAGGGAGACTGCTGATTCTCGGTTCCACGTCCCCGCGGTCGTTATCCAGTAAAAAGGAAAGAGTTAATAAATAAAGAAAAACAATAAATACAATAAAACGCCACACTGCGCCTCGGGGTTTCGACACGTCATGTAGATCCAGAGTTATTAGACCTTTAAAACATTCCTGTTACTGGAACATACTGGGACTGACGTCGCAAAAACAACCACAAAAACACCTGATCTGATATTTCTTACACATTGTGTATCTGGGATTAAAAGTCACGTGTGTGTTTAGAAATAAAGTTCATTATACTGTGTAGGTTGTGCTGAGAGAAGGGCGTGTCACTGTGTCCCGCACAATCCTGAGCCCTACAGAGACACTGCTGTGTGTGTGTGTGTGTGTGTGCCACAAGTGTTCTACACCACATGTACAGCAGGTGGCGCCATCTGCAATGTTTATACCAACCAGTGATGTAATAATGATGAGCTGATCATTGGATCAGGTGGATGTAAACAACAACATGTTTACTGTATACACCAAAGAGTCTTTAGGTCTTATAGATTAAACCCCATAATACTCTCACATACGGGCGGATGAAGGCGAGTGTGTGTGTGTGTGTGTGTGTGTGTGTGTGTGTGTGTGTGTGTACCTGTCTCCGGTCGATGATGTTCAGTAGAGTAGACGTGATGATGCAGCAGATTGTGTTCGCCAACATGAAGATCATCATACGCTGCCACCGCCATAACGGGATCTTAGCATCACTGCACACACACACACACACACACACACACACACACACACACACACACACACACACACAGCAAATCACTTACTACATTACCACTCTCACTATACCTGTGTGTGTGTGTGTGTAAGACCTGCTCTTCTCCCCCAGGATCAGGTGTGTGTGTGTGTGTGTGTGAGACCTGCTCTTCTCCCCCAGGATCAGGTGTGTGTGTGTGTGTGTGTGAGACCTGCTCTTCTCCCCCAGGATCAGGTGTGTGTGTGTGTGTGTGTGTGAGACCTGCTCTTCTCCCCCAGGATCAGGTGTGTGTGTGTGTGTGTGTGTGTGTGTGTGTGTGTGTGTGTGTGTGTGTGTGTGAGACCTGCTCTTCTCCCCCAGGATCAGGTGTGTGTGTGTGTGTGTGTGTGTGTGTGTGTGTGAGACCTGCTCTTCTCCCCCAGGATCAGGTGTGTGTGTGTGTGTGTGTGTGTGTGTGTGAGACCTGCTCTTCTCCCCCAGGATCAGGTGTGTGTGTGTGTGTGTGTGTGTGTGTGTGTGTGTGTGAGACCTGCTCTTCTCCCCCAGGATCAGGTGTGTGTGTGTGTGTGTGTGTGTGTGTGTGTGTGTGAGTGAGACCTGCTCTTCTCCCCCAGGATCAGGTGTGTGTGTGTGTGTGTGTGTGTGTGTGTGTGTGTGTGAGTGAGACCTGCTCTTCTCCCCCAGGATCTCTCCCACGATCAGGTTACACACTCCGATCCCGATCATCTGCACCGACGTGGCCAAACCCATCGCCGTGCCCAGAGTGGAGCGCGGCACCACCAGGGGGATGGAGGGCCACATGCTCGCCTAACACACACACACACACACACACACACACACACACACACACACACACACGTTTAAATCCGTGCTCATGACACTGTAACTATAACAACGAGTAATAGTGCTGGGAGTGTGTGTTATAGCATTACTACTATACAGTGTGTGTGTGTGTGTGTGTGTGTGTGTGTCTCACCGCAGCGAACGAGTATGTGATCCCGAGCCAGACGGTGGAGACGAGCGGAGGGACGAAGGTGAAGGCCAACAACCCAAAGACAGGAAGAGTACACACTGCACACAACACAGCAAACACACCACGCAGACCCACGTAGTCCTACACACACACACACACACACACACACAGTTATATTCAGTACAAACATTTTTTTAAAATAAACATGCAGTAAAACACTTGAGGTTTGACTCCAGCGTGTGTGTGTGTGTGTGTGTGTGTGTGTGTGTGTGTGAGAGTGTGTGTGTGTGTGAGAGAGTGAGTGAGTGAGTGAGTGAGTGAGTGTGTGTGTGTACTCACAATGAGAATGCCCACAACCGCTGATAACACCAGTGAGCTGTCGTACACGGCACCTGCAATGTAGGACGCCTGCTTCTGTGTGTAACCCTCATACTTATCCTGGATAAACTTACTGCACACACACACACACACACACACACACACACACACGCATCTAATGAACACAGTATACAAACGTTGAGATGAAGCATGTTTGTGTGTGTAATGTGTAATGTGTGTGTGTGTGTGTGTGTGTGTGTGTGTAATGTGTGTGTGTGTGTAATGTGTGTGTGTGTGTAATGTGTGTGTGTGTAATGTGTGTGTGTGTGTAATGTGTGTGTGTGTAATGTGTGTGTGTGTGTGTGTGTAATGTGTGTGTGTGTGTGTGTGTGTGTGTGTGTGTGTAATGTGTGTGTAATGTGTGTGTGTAATGTGTGTAATGTGTGTGTGTAATGTGTGTGTAATGTGTGTGTGTAATGTGTGTGTAATGTGTGTGTGTAATGTGTGTGTAATGTGTGTGTGTAATGTGTGTGTGTAATGTGTGTGTGTGTGTAATGTGTGTGTAATGTGTGTGTAATGTGTGTGTGTGTAGTGTGTAATGTGTGTGTGTGTAGTGTGTGTGTAATGTGTGTGTGTAATGTGTGTGTGTGTAGTGTGTGTGTAATGTGTGTGTAATGTGTGTGTGTAATGTGTGTGTAATGTGTGTGTGTAATGTGTGTGTAATGTGTGTGTGTAATGTGTGTGTAATGTGTGTGTAATGTGTGTGTGTAATGTGTGTGTGTAATGTGTGTGTGTAATGTGTGTGTGTAATGTGTGTGTATGTGTGTGTGTAATGTGTGTGTAATGTGTGTGTGTGTGTGTGTAATGTGTGTGTCTGACCTGGCGTCAGCGATGAAAGGGAAAATCCCGTTGTAGAAGAACATGATGGTCAAAACCAGCAACCAGTAACGCAGAGAGAGCAAACGCACATCCTGCACCTTCTACACACACACACACACACACACACACACACACACACACACAGAATTGAGATTTATGTTTGGTGTTAGTGAAACACTGATACATTGATAGTGTTCTAATTATACAACGCTGTGACACTAGTATACAGTGATGATGTCATACAGGTGTACATAATGACATCATACACTGATTAATCTCCTCATCAGTGACATCACTGTCTTTGTGTTGCAGCATCTGTACTGTAGATAAACCCAGTGACACACCACAGCAGCACCTGTATCAGTGTAAATGTACTAGAACCGAATCAGAGCACAGACTCCTGTACACGTGTGTGTACGTGTGTGTGTGTGTGTGTGTGTGTGTGTGTGTGTGTGTGTCAGAGTGACGTCATGGTGTCTCTGCCCAAGCTGGTTTGTATCAGACCAGGACCATCTCCTACTGTACTCTTATTGTTGTGAGATTACTGTAGTTGGATCAGGTTGTGTGTACATTAGCGGTGTTTGGTAGTAACTTGTATTTATGTATACTTTAAACACACACTCTCTCACAAAAGTAAGTACACCCCTCTAATCTCAGTGAACATGTTCATTTATCTTCTCACAGGACAGGACTGTAGAAATTAAACCTGATATACTGTAGAGTCGTCAGTGTACAGTTTGTATAACACTACAGATCTACTGAACTTTTGAGTAGATGGCGGCGCGCGCTGATGCAGCGGCTTCTCGAAGTCCCGGAACAAAGCCTCTTGATAGCACACCATATACTAAAATCTGAACTCGGAAGACAGCGCCTCCTGAGAACAACAAAGTGGCGTAGCAGAGCGCGGGGGACAGCGGGCAATAGGAAACGTTGTGCTCAAAGACAGAAGAGAGGAAAGCGGACGGGAGCGTCTGTACAGTTAAAGGCTAGCCGACCTTCGATTCCAACTCTCTTTTTGGCCAACGTCCGCTCCCTGGATAATAAAATGGACCTGCTACGTTTAAGGATTAATGCTCACTCTGAGATGAGGAATTGCGCTGTTCTCTGCCTAACGGAATCCTGGCTAAACCAAAACATCCCGGACTTTCAAATTGATGGCTTTCGGCTTTTCCGTGCGGACCGCGATTACCGGTCGGGGTAAAAAGGAGGAGGTGGACTCTGTGAATGAAGATTGGTGTACAAGCAGTAATTTAGTTAAAAGTCACTGCTCTGAGTCGATAGAGTTCATGACAACAAAGTATCCAGTGGCCATTCTATCTGCCGCGGGAGTTTAATGTTGTGTACGTCACCATTGTTTACATCCCGCCGGGTGCTAATGCTAGCGTAGCGTTGCAGGAGCTTCATGATACCATCAGCTCGCTGCAGACTAAACACCCGGAGGCATTTTACGTGGTTGCGGAGGACTTCAATCACGTGAAACTGACGGACACTCTTCCCAAATTCCACCAGCATGTGGAAATTCCAACACGGGGAGAAAATATTATGGACTGTGTGTATACAAACATCCGCGGTGCATACAGAGCTCTCCCCCGCCCCCATCTTGGTGCTTCCGATCACATAGCTGTACTGCTGGCGCCAGCCTATCGCCCCCTGCTGAGGAGGACAATACACACAAAGAAAACGATCACTGTATGGCCCAGTGATGCAGACGTTCTTCAGGACTGCTTTCAGTGCACTGACTGGCAGATCTTTAAAGAAGCAGCCACTTACTGGGATAAGCTGGACCTAAATGAATACACTTCATCCGTCCTCGGCTTTATATCCAAATGTGCTGATGATGTAACCACCACCAAGACAATTACCTGTTTTTCTAATCAGAAGCTCTGGCTGAATGCTGAAGTAAAGGCTCTGCTGAAAGCTAGGGATGCTGCATTTAGGGCAGGTGATGCATCAGCGCTAAAGTTGGCGAGGAAACAACTGACGGCAGGCATTGTGAGGGCTAAATCCACAGACGCCCAAAAAATCCAGGGTCACCTTACTTCCAACGATCCGCAGAGTATGTGGAAGGGCATTAAGTGCATCACAGACTACAACACCAAAGATGCACAATGCCCTAGGGACCCCTCCCTGCCTGATATACTAAACTCATTCTATGCCCGCTTCGAGGAACATGACAACCCTCCTCCCTGTACCAAGCTCCCATCACTTCCTGATGACACGCCCCTTAAAGTAACAACAGCCGACGTGGAGAGGATTCTAAAAAGGATTAACCCCCGCAAAGCTGCAGGCCCTGATAACATAACAGGAAGGGTACTTAAGGACTGTGCTCACCAGCTGTCAGAAGTGTTAACTGACATATTTAACACCTTTTTGTCAACTGCGACTGTTCCTACCTGCCTGACAGTGGTACAGTGACTTGTCTGAATGATTACCGCCCCATAGCTCTAACCCCGGTAGTCATGAAGTGCTTTGAGAGGCTGGTCATGACTCACATCAAAGCCTCCATCGATGCCACTGTAGACCCCCATCAGTATGCGTACAAGACAAATCGCTCTGCAGATGACGCCATCTCATCAGTGATCCACACAGCCCTTACACACCTGGAGAATAAGAATTCCTACGTCCGCCTGCTTTTCCTGGACCTTTCCTCCGCCTTCAACACCATCTCTCCACAGACATTAATTCTAAAGCTTTCCTCTCTTGGCTTAAGCCTGTCAGTATGGAACTGGGTCCTAGACTTCCTGACCAACAGATCTCAAACTGTCAGGATCCATGACACCATTTCCTCCACCATCAGCACAGGCCCGCCTCAAGGTTGTGTGCTGAGCCCCCTCCTGTTCACTCTGTTGGCGTGTGACTGCATAGCGAGACACTCCAGCTGTCATATAGTCAAATTAGCAGATGACACAGCAGTAGTGGGACGCATCACTGACACAATGAATCCTATTACAGAGAGGAGGTAGAACAACTGGTACAGTGATGTAGGGGAAATAACCTCTGCATCAATGTAAAAAAGACCAAAGAGATGGTGGTGGACTTCAGAAAGGACAAGCGAACTCCTCTCCCCCTACACATTGATGGAGCAGCTGTGGAAGTGGTCTCCAGCTTTAAGTATCTAGGCGTCCATATAGCTAAGGACTTAAACTGGAGCGTCAACACCTCGGGCCTGATTAAAAAGGCCCACCAGCGCCTCTACTTCCTCAGAAAGCTAAAACGAGCTGGGCTTGGAAGCCTGGTTCTGAAGAGTTTCTATCGAGGAGCGGTAGAAAGCATCATCAGCTCCTACATCATGTAGCTGAGAGGAAAGCCCTGCAGAGAGTAGTTAAAGCTGCACAGAGGACAGTGGGGAGCAGGCTCCCCTCTATCACTGAACTGTACACTGCAAGATGCAGATGAAGAGCCCTCCGCATTATTAAGGACTCCACCCACCCTGCACATGCTCTATTTCAACCTCTTTTCTCGGGCAGAAGGCTGAGGAGCCTTCAGTGCAAGACCACCAGGTTTAAAAACAGCTTTTACCCTGAAGCAGTTAGACTGCTGAACTCTAGCCGTGCTCTGTAGGTCCTCTCCCATTAAACACAATCAAACGTTTAGTGTAATATATAACTCTATGGTGCAATACATATATATATAACCCTATAAGTCGAATATACAATGTGTGCAATACAGCCTCTGAAAATGTACAATACACTATGTATAGTTTATGTCTAATTTCCTGCATAA
>NC_071103.1:41995000-42147500 GCF_024256425.1 Clarias gariepinus
AAACACTACAAACTAACTCCACAGTTACATTGTTCCTGAGCAGCGCGCATCTCCG
This sequence comes from Clarias gariepinus, assembly GCF_024256425.1. NCBI lineage: Eukaryota > Metazoa > Chordata > Actinopteri > Siluriformes > Clariidae > Clarias > Clarias gariepinus. The sequence goes on from NC_071103.1 coordinate 41,995,056, forward strand.
TCATCATTATTATTCATAAACAAACTTAATTCACATAATTCACTCCCACACACAGGAACATGTGTGACTCGTTCAGGAGAGCTCAGGAACATGTGTGACTCGTTCACTCTCACACACACACACACACACACACACACACTCTCAGAATGTGTGTGAGCCTGGTTTCTGGTGCTCTGACATGACAGAGTTCTGAGTGATGTACAGAATAAACCTCTGATTATTAATACAGATAATCACATCATCACAGGAATAAACATCACCACTGTGGGTGTATCAGTAAAGTATCAGGAACTCAGTAATATCACACACACACACACACACACACACACACACTCCAGGACCCACAGGTACACCCCTGTGTGTGTGTGTGTGTGTGTGTGTGTGTGTGTGTGTGTGTTATTAATGATGTACAGTCTGTAATCTCTCTCTCTCACACACACACACACACACTCTCTGAATCCAGTCACAGTCACGTGATTAACACTGGTACATTACCTCTCTCTGCCGGCACCGCCATTCTCCCCCGAGTGTGTGTGTGTGTGAGAGGGAGTGTGTGTGTGTGTGTGTGAGAATAAACTCCTTGCTGTGTTTCTCAGTTTCTGTTATTGAGTTTAGTTCTGCGCAGCCGCACAACACTCCAAACGTCACGTGCCCTTTCGAGTCACATGACCAACGCTGAGTCAGCACCGCGCGCGCTGATTGGCTGCTCCGCGCTGTGTCCGGAGCCCGAGCGGTTTAACGCGCGTCCGTGCGGTCACGTGACCGGCGGAATGTCCTCACACTGGATTAGTCCCATCGGGAGGCGGGCTCAGGTCCCCCCCCACACACACACTGCTCTGGTTTATAACGAGTGACGTCATTGGTGAATTAACTGTGGTCATAACACACACTGACGGGGGCGGAGCCTATCACAGGAGCCCTGGAGCAGGGGGTATACACACACACACACACACACAGGACCTGGGGGGGGTCACAGTGACTACACCACCCTGACACTGCATAATAATAATGAGGGGAAATTCTATCACTGCAGTAATAGTGTGTGTGTGTGTAGGTGTGTGTGTGTGTAGGTGTGGGTGTGTGATTAGTAAACCCGGTCTCATCAGAACAGTGCTTTTGTCCAGCAGTCCAGAGGTCACACTGTCATCTGCTTATAGCGGCATCCAAACACTACACACACTCACACAGAGCAGTTTACCTAAACAATGCACACACACACACACACACACACACACACACTCCTCGAGAGGGACAAACACACACCGCTCGATGTGTCTGATGTTCTCTGTTTATTATCAGCAAAGAGACCAAACTGTATCTACACACATTTATACTGACGTGTCTGGAATACAAGTAATAAACACTGTGTGTGTGTGTGTGTGTGTGTGTGTGTGTGTGTGTGTGTGTGTGTGTGTGTTATTCTGCTGTTACAGAAATCAATCACCTTCTGTACAGAATAAAGCAGCTCTCTGATGTAACCTGGTCGAACCCGGGACACATGTGACACACACACACACACACACACACACACACACACACACAGTGAATATCGCATTGATCTAAGACTCAGAGTGAGGAGATAAACAGAGGAACGCTGGAGAAGAAAGTGTTGTGTAATGACCTTATCCTGGAACAGCTGAGTCAACACACACACACACAGAAGGATCAGTAACATTACTGCGGGTCCAAGAAACAACAAGAAGAGAAGAGATAGACAGAGAGAGAGAGAGAGAAACAGAGAGAGAGAGACAGGGACACAGAGAGACACAGAGAGAGAGACAAGGAGAGAGAGAGACAGGGAGAGAGACACAAAGAGAGAGACAGAGACAGGGAGAGAGAGACAGAGGGAGAGAGAGAGACAGAGAGACACAGGGAGAGAGAGACAGAGAGAGACAGAGAGAGAGAGACAGAGAGAGAGAGAGACACAGAGACAGAGACACAGAGAGAGAGAGAGACACACAGTGAGCACAGCTTGTCATGGAGTCTCTCTGAGAGTTGTGTATAATGTGTAACTGTAATCTAATGACCTGTCCTGATGACGCAGTAATATAACACATTACATCGTAAACACGTGATTTAATTACAGTTAACAACGTCAATAACATCACGTTACTCACATTACAACACTGTGGCGTTTAACACTTAATCAAAATGTATTTAAACATCAGGTTTTAACGCGTGCGCTGTAATCAGTCGTCAGGGAGCTTTGTAGTTTTACCTTTGATGTTGTAACATGTTCACTGTGTGCAGGGGCGACACCACACACACACGGACACGAGGCGAGGGGGGCGGAGCTGGGGGGTTAAACGCGGAGAAAGTGCGAGACCGTTAATATCAATTATCGCCAGTCGGCCCGATTTGGTGGCCACGCCTCTTTGGCCACCTGCTGAAAGAGGAGGAGGCGCCTATGTAGGGAGCCTATGTAGTGAGTGAGGAGCGACAACAGATTGAGGCCCAGCCCATTACAGGTGCACACAGTGACAGATGGTTCCAAAGTAACTTGAAAATAACGTAATTAGTAATCTGATCACCTTCGACATGTAATAATCAGTGATGGAGACGTGATGGTTAATTACAATTTAAAATTTGTAGTAGATTATTTATTCTGAGTAACTTCCCCAACTGTCCAGTTACTGATGAGAGAGATGTAGTAACACATGTCTGTAAATCCTAAACACTAAGGTCACAGACGCACCAACACCAACACTGTCTCACTGTCCACACTGTCTCACTGTCCACATACGTCTGGACTGGAGTGTAACACTGGAAGGTTCTGCTCACAATACAGCACGGAACTACACGAGTGTTAATGACGGCGTGAGGATTTAATATTAGGTGCTTAATCATGATAAACTTCAATACAGTGGTGTGTGTGTGTGTGTGTGTGTGTGTGTGTGTGTGTGTGTGTGTGTGTGTGTGTGTGTGTGAGAGAGTGAGAGTGTTCCCCCAGTCCATGATCTTTCTATTAATCCGGCTGTAGTTCACACGAACCCCTCGTCCAGGATCTGCCCAGGGTTCTGTGATGTCATCAACCGGTGCACGCGGTTCGACAGCTGAGGGCCGAGGCGCCTCTCTTTAGTCCCGCCTCTCGCAGTGAGATCGGCCAATAAAAATCGCTGCTTGTCCTCCGTCACCACTTTCTTATAGGCCTGATGGGACAGAGACAGAGACAGAGGTTTGGTCACTCAGAAGCAACATTTAGCATTTCAGTGTGATATGAAATCACTAGTTAGTGAGCCCTAGTTAGTGAGCCCTAGTTAGTGAGCCCTAGTTAGTGAGCCCTGGACTAACGTTACCTTCAAAAGGAGCCGGGGGGAGGGGTAGGCATTTGTCACAGCCGCTGCCATGGCAGCACTGACCCGGTGTAGCTGGTGTATCTGTCGCGTCCACACCCGAGAGAGGCCCCGCCCACTACGATCCACACGCACTCCCGCTGCCCACGAGCCGGTCACACAGAACCCCAGATCAGAAGTCTGCCGCAGAGTTCTACACACACACACACATACACACACACTCCAATTACACCTGTGTGTGTGTGTGTGTGTGTGTGTGTGTGTGTGTGTGTGTGTGTGTGTGTGTGTGTGTGTGAGACACTGACCTAATGGGGCGTTTAGATAAGGCGTTGGTAACAGCGCACATGTGATTCGTGACTTCCTGCCAGTCTACCAGGAAGTGGACTGTCACGTTCTTGTAGAGCTGTAGGTACACAAGCACCTGTACACACACACACACACACACACACACACACATTCGTCCTAACACTGATTGTTAAAGTTTAACGGTGAAGCCCTCACCACAACCAGAGACATAGGAACAGGAAGTTATTAGCTTAGCAGCTAATTTTGAATTATATCTGAATTACTACAAAAACCTAGCGGTCTAACGTTAACAGGAGTAAAGCTAGCGACGGTGTTATGGATCTAACCAGCATTAGAACGAGCAGGCGAAGTGGGTTAACATGCTAATGTGCTAAATATCCACAATGGTTATGCTAACTAGCATAGCATGATTTGCTGATGTAACTTGTTTGATAATCTGCTATCATGCTAACTTCCTGTTTCACCTTTTAGCGTAAGCATGCTAATTCATTTCACAATTGAAATCTCATCCAAACACATGGAGTGGTGCCTTGTTCGAAATGATGATGTCATCACTATGACCTCTGACCTCCTCAATGTCGGTGTGCTGGAGCCCAAACTGAGACCGTGGACACACCTCGTCTTCATCATCACCATCATCAGCTTCAGACGAGACTTCGCTACACACACACACACACACACATACACACACACACACGGTTTTGTTTAACTGTACGTAACTAGACCTCATAAGTGAAGACTGTGTGTGTGTGTGTGTGTGTGTGTGTGTGTGTACCGACAGAGCTGTCCCCCGGTCACCAGCAGTGAAACGACCGCCCCCGTGTTCCTGTTCAGGTATGCACTCAGGGGGTGAAACAGAGACTCCGCCTCCTCCGTCTGACCAATGAGAGCCTGAGAGGGACGACAGGAAACGCATCACACACTCTCACACTCACTCAGTCTCTCTACACACTAGGGTTAGGGTCGCACTGACTGACTATGACATGCTAATTTGCTAATCTAACACATGGCATGTTAAGCTAGCTAACAGTTTCCATACAGATCACACACACCTACTGCTGGGTCTCATCAGGACGAGATAGACACAGGCCACGCCCACAAGAGACAAGGATGAACGGGTTACAGCTTGCTAACATGAACGCAAGTGCTAATAGAGCGGGATCTAAGATACAGCCGTGTGTGTGTGTGTGTGTGTGTGTAGTGTTACCTGTCTGATGGAGATCATCATGTCCATGAAGTCCATCTGTGTGACCACCATGAGTATCTGATCTTCTTCAAGCACTCTGCTGTCTTCATCCTCAATTCCCACACACACACACACACACACACACACACACACACACACACACACACAGTGATCTGTAGTGCAGTCAGTGTGTAGGTGTGGTGTACAGCGTGGTTCCTGCTGCAGGTGTTTGGCAGCGTGTAGCGCAGGACGTGGAGAGACTATTACCACTACGGTGAGTCTGAGAGCTCGCAGCTGATTGGTCAGAACATCTGAATTACCTCATATAACACCCCCGGTAGCTCCGCCCTGCCTGCAGCATGAACCACAGGTGTGCTCACTACCATACGTTTCTATAGCAACAGATCGTCCCTAGTGTGGCGCAGTGTGTGTGTGTGTGTGTGTGTGTGTGTATAAAGAAGAAGAGGTGGTGGTTACAGGAAGTGATCTGCTCCAGCTGATGGAGTGTGTGAGGTCGTGCTCCTCTATTCGGTTCCTCCACTCCAAAAATGTCAGCGTACTCAACAACACCTCACACCCGGAGTCCTGCAGCAATGCTACACACAAACACACACACACACACAGAGCAATTAATTAAAGCTTACCTGTCCTAACACTTTATTAACAAAGTCAGTTTGAACAGGTAGTTCCGTCACAGACGTCATCATTAAGTTTATGCCGCTGTACTGTGATAATAATTCATCTTCATTTGATTAGCAGATCATCATTCAGTGGAAAGAGGGACTGCTAATCAAAATGAAGATGATGGAAACTGGCGGGAACATGTTTAATTATAGACTTTTTGAACAGAAGAACGATCCAGGTGAAGACGGCGCAGAGTAATCCAGTGTAAGGTAGACAACGGGACACCCCAGGGCTGTGTGTTAAGTCCAACTCTGTTATCTGTTATGATCAATGATATTTCGGGAAAGAACTTAAACCGATCTGTACGAGTTAATAATTCGAGCCGACGACACCTGCTGGTGATCATGAATCTTTTAATGCACCTGCCACTGATGAGGTGGCGATTGTTGTGGTTGGGGGTGAAGTCAGCAGAAGAGATGGGGAGAAGGTGTAGAACGTACTGAAGGTCATGTGCCATTTATTTTCTGGCAAGAATAAAGCCCACTTGAACAGAACTCTAACCGGTCCACAATCCGGGACCCTCGCCTGGAAGATTTCAGCTACGGATTTCTACACATACCACGTATACATTTCATCTGGGCAATTCTATTCTATTCTATTCTATTCTATTCTATTCTATTCTGTTCTGTTCTGTTCTGTTCTGTTCTATTTTATTTGTATAGCGATTGTAACAATTGTCATTGTTGAAAAGCAGCTTTACACAATCAAAAGAATTATTTAGGTTTGTATGAAAAATCACATTAAGTCACATTCTTCTTTCTCAACAACGTTTCCAACAGTCCATCGTCCACATGTATGCCGAGGTGGACAGTGAGTGTCTTAGTAAAGAAATGAGTTGAAGTGTACATTAGTTTGAGACTAGTTTGAGAAACTCTGGAATAGGTTTGTTTAATATTAATAGAACTTTGCACTAAGCCAATAAAGTGTCATTAATTATGTACGACCCAGCCACTGGAGCCCCTCCCCCTCCCCCCCCTTCACTTTTAATTTACAGAGGGAGAGATATTGATCGATACAGACAATTTCTCTGAACAAATTAATAATAATTTCCATGAATGAAAAGGAGGAAGAAAAAAAAAGTGAAGCTGAAAGTTTCGTGAAAATAAGAAAAAGCTTTAAATGAACAGATTCTGTCTATAACTGGATCCAGCAGCCCAGCACATCTCACACCACAACACACTGGATCAGTAAAGTGGAGATTCATCTTTAAAAACACATACTAGTATAAAAATATAACACAATACAAAAACATAAATGAAAACGTATTACCATACCTAACTGTTATTTCTCCATCTCTTTGCTCTCTCCTTTTCTCCTCTCTCTCTCTCTCTCTCCTTGTTCCTCTACCTATCTCTCTGTCGAGCTATACATGTCGCTCCTGAGCTGCCAGTGATCCAGACCCCCTCTGCCCGCTGGACCTCTCTAACTCATCCTGGAGTCCTGCTTCTGGTTGGAGATCTTATCACATGGATGCCCCCGTGTGGTCTGCCTGGAATGCGTGTGGTGACTGGGGTTGGTTCCACTTTTCCATGAAGGTGGTCCTGTCCTCGACTGATGCAGACAGCTGTTCTCTGAGGACCTGTGACTTCAGTCGCTCAATAGTTCAGGACTGGAATTTTTCACAGTCTACCTGAGCCTTCAGGAACAAACTGGACTTTAATCTTACACATCTCCTCTTATACTGAACTTTCAGTCTCGCATATTATTATGCACATCAATCCCTGCTATCTGTTTTCACCCAGATGAGGATGGGTTCCCTGTTGAGTCTGGTTCCTCTCAAGGTTTCTTCCTATTACCATCTCAGGGAGTTTTTCCTTGCCACTGTCGCCCTCGTCCTAGGCTTGCTCATCAGGGACAATCATATAATTTTGATTCATACACATTCACATTTCATACAAACTTAATTCTTTTGATTGTGTAAAGCTGCTTTGTGATGATGTAAATCGTTAAAAGCGCTATACAAATAAAATTGAATTAAAATTGAAAACGTATCATTGAACGTATATCGGGTGATGTTAGTCAAACACAGAAACAAAGGACAGAACAATAAGACAAACGACATATAAAACTATGTATAAAGACAATATTTTCAGTGTCCAGTAGCTCCAGTCTCACAGAGACCCAGGAGGCTTAGAAACAGTGTGACAGCAAAATGAGACATTTCAGCAGTATTGTGATTTATTTATTTATTTATTTCTAAAGATACAAGACAATACTGCCGAAATGTATCATTTACTGTCTGTTAGAAAATATTCTGTGCATTGTCTCTTATTAAAGTCACAAGGGTGTTAAAAAGCACAGGGCCAGGGGTAGCTCAGTGGTTAAGGCATTGGACTACGGTTCGGAAGATCCCAGGTTCAAACCCCACAACCACCAGGTTGCCACTGTTGGGCCCTTGAGCGCGGCCCTTAACCCTCAACTGCTCAGATGTGTAATGAGATAAAAATGTAAGTCGCTCTGGATAAGGGAGTCTGCTAAATGTAAATTCACAGTTATTCAGATTAGTGTAGTTAGTGTGATTTAGTGTGATACCTCCACCTGGCACAGTCTCACCCCAGTGGAACAATCTGACTACACGTGTGTATGGGTGGAACGGATGTTCTTTCCTGTATCTTAGTTTTACTAATATAACCCATCAGTAATCTGTAATTTAGTGATCAGTAAACTTTAAATAATATGTTTAAATAACATTGATTACTGTATTGTGTTATATTTTTATACTAGTAACTGGTGTTAAAAATGTATCTCTACATTAATGAGCCAGTGTATTATGGTGTGATGTGGTGGGACAGGAAGTCCAGGGGCACTTTTTGGTCCCAGTCCGCCCCTGAGGGTTGTGTCAGGGCATCATTACGACCATAGAGTTCTACACATTAATGATTAACACTAGTGACAGACAGCGTTCAGTGCCCTCGCTTTAACTACACAGCAGTGTGATTTACAGAGAGAGAGAAATCCTCCTCTAATCTAATAAATATTCTATTGTATTAAATAATGTCCCAAATGGTAAAATACATTTATTAGTCTTAGAGTAGGGTGTTTGTCACCTTGAGTTAGAAATAGTTACTTTTTTTTTGAATAAAAACAAAAAAAAGATGATATTAAAAAGATGCTTTGTTTAATTACATTATAACAATGTTTGTTTATATTAATGAATTAGAATAAATAGCCGAGTAGCTGTGAAGTGTTAAGGGGTTGAACAGAGAACCTACTGTCTTATTTATGTAGATAAAACACTAAATTAAACTAGATAACATGATGATCAAAGTTTTAATATTTATATTTAACTGTAGATGGAAGGTTTTAAAGTCACATGAAACTAAAGACGTTCTGTTCGTACCTGCTGCTCATTTGGAGACCGACTGTCATGTGACCTATAAACCCCTCCATCTCCGGTTCTCTGTTCAGTTCTCTGGAAGCGCGGCCTCTCAGGAACATTAACACTGGGTTCCCAACGCTGACTGAAGTCACTGCATCAGAAACTATTTATCACATTGTTTATGTCTGTCAGTTTCCAGCAGAAAGCAGCAGTATTGTTAAAGAACGAACAGATAAATGTTTGATATTATTGGCCCCCACACAGTTTATTCCATCGTCCAGTCTCACAGGTGTGGTGTTTATATTTATAATCAGTGTAAGTTTATAGTTATATGCTTGTTTTTGGTTACATTGTTCTGGTTGTACCTGAACATAGAAAAGGGTTTCTACAGTAAACAGTGTGTGTGTGATGGAGAAGAGACTCATTGGAGTTCTGATTCTGAACAAGTCTAATGTGTGTTAAACATCTGTGGGGGCTGAGCCCCCCTTAACTGAAAACCCTAGACACGCCCCTGACGTCATCCAGGTCACTCTAAGTGGTGTGGGTTATTCTGTGTGTGTGTGATGATGATGATGATGAAGGGTACCTGGGTGGATGTTGACGGTGACGGTCTTTAAATACTCCTCTGGTTGGAGTTTCTTGATTCTCTCCGCTTCCTCCTTCCTCATCCTCTGCTCCTCTTTCAGTCTCTCTCTCCCCCCCACTGCACATCTCCTCACACCCCTGGGGGTGGGGACAGGGGCGGGGACAGGGGCAGGCTCCTCCCAGCGCGGAGTGCTCTGACTCCATGGTGTCCGTGGTGTGCTCTGTGTCTCCTGGACCCACGCGGTACTGGGCCACTCCTCTGGTCCGGTGGTACTGGTACCAGGCTGCTCCTGTAGTTCTGCAATACCGGGCTGGTACTCGGGTTCTGTGTAACCGATACCGGGCTGGTACTCGGGTTCTGTATAACCGGTCCTGGGCCGGTACTCGGGTTCTGTGTAACCGGTCCTGGGCCGGTACTCGGGTTCTGTGTAACCGGTCCCGTGCTGGTACTCGGGTTCTGTGTAACCGGTACCGGGCTGGTACTCGGGTTCTGTAGTACTGGTACCGGGTTCGTCCTCGGGTTCTGTAGTATCGGTACCGGGTTCGTCCTCGGGTTCTGTAGTATCGGTACCGGGTTCGGCGGTACCGGTACCGGGCTGGTCCTCCGGGTCCGAGTCTGAGATCTCCCAGGAGGGGGCTCGCTTTAACTGTAACTCCGACATGCTGAGGTTAGACCCGCGCTATACACGCGCGCGCGCGCGCACCTGTTAGTCCTCCTCACTGCGCATGCGTAATTACCAGCGCGTTAAGGCGTTTCCGCCGCACTCGGGGCTCCACCGCGGCTCTTTAATCCTCCGCGTGTCCGCGCTGTGAATCCTGCGGGTTATTGGTCGTTAGACTGGGGTAAAGCCCGCCCCCTAGCGGACCGGAGCGGTACTCACCACTGTTTATATCACTGTAACACACACTGACACAGGGGGGTATATACTTTATATCACTGGGGAAGATGGACGTCTGATTGATATACTGCATCATCATCATCATCATCATCATAATTATTATTATTATTATAGACCCTGAAGGACATTTCACACACACACACACACACCCTGGGATCCTCAGTGTTTCCACATCTCCCCAGTGTGTGTGTGTGTGTGTGAAACGCACACGTCATGGCACTGACTCAGGATGGACACCAGGGGGCAGCAACACGCGCAGCCTGGAAGAGCGCGAGGAAGAAGCCTATCGGCTCTCAGCCAATCAGAGTGCGTGTTCGCGGTTACGTCACAGGACTGCGGAAGTGATGGAGGTGAGTGGAGGTAAGAGTGAAGTCTGATCCCTCTCTCGTGTGTGTGTGTGTGTGTGTGTGTGTGTGGAGGGTTAGATCAGACACACTGCAGGGTGACTCTGTCTCAGCGCAGTTTATTTACTCTCACTCGTTTATATCTGTAACTCTGTATTAAATTAATAAAAGGTGCTGAGACGCCGCGCATGCGCAGTAGTGTCGGCCAGTACCTCAGGAGTGAGGTAGGAGTGCAGCCAGGAGTCCCGGTTTAACTTGAACAGCTCTCTGATCATATTCTCCCATTATTTATATATTGAATATATGTTAAAGATGTGTTTATCGTGTCTAAATAAAATAGTTATTGTTGTTGTTGTTGTTGTTGTTCCCTCCTCAGGGAGGTTCTTCAGGTTCTGTAGTAAAATAATAAGTGAAGGGGGGGGGGGGTGTTCTGAGACAGGACGGGACTGAGACCAGTGATGTTGGACGGATTGGACACGTCACCGCTGACAGGATGCAGAGCTGAAGACGCTGCGGTTGGATTCGGGACTGAATGACTGTATTAGAGGGACAGCGCAGGGTAGGACGGTTCAGGGACAAAGTTAGAGAGGACAGATTAGGATGGTTTGGACGCGAGAAGAGGACGGACCAGGAGGAGGTTTATGGGTGTGTTGAGAAAGGACGCGCTGGAGGACGGAGTGACGGGGGAAGCTGTGGAGGACAGGGTTAGATGGAGACAGATGGAACGTTCTGTATGGGGTTGATGTGTGGAGACTCTCGATAAGATCAGAACGATTAAGTGTCCAGACATATTTAACCTCATGAGCTCATGGGACCAGACGGGAGGCTCGGATCATTTTACTGACTCGGATCTGTGAGATACACAAACACTGATCACAACAAATGGTACAAGAAAAATAGATTATGAATTCAGAACACATGGGTTAAGTTCACGGGCCGTCACGTGATGAACCAACGACTCGAGACAGATAAAATAAAACTGTACAGAACCTACAGTACGATACACCACACGGGAGACTGAACGAATCACTCCTCTGTCTCCCTGTCTCTGTCTGTCTCTGTCTCAGACAGGGGGAATCTGGAGAAGGTGCAGCATGTGGTGTTGGTTCTGTCGGGTAAAGGTGGAGTTGGGAAGAGCACCGTCACCACTGAGCTAGCCCTCGCTCTCCTACACTCAGGGAAGAAGGTACACACACACACACACAGGTCAGTGAGTTAGGTGATTTGTCAGTACTGAGATAAGGTTTATATTCTAACAGGCTGTGTGTGTGTGTGTGTGTGTGTGTGTGTGTGTGTGTGTGTGTGTACAGGTGGGCGTGTTGGACGTGGACCTGTGTGGCCCGAGTATCCCGCGCATGCTAGGTGTGAGTAAGCAGGAGGTCCATCAGTGTGACGCGGGTTGGGTCCCCGTGTGTGTGGACCGTCTGTCCCTCATGTCCATCTCCTTCCTGCTGGACGACCCCGACGACGCCATTGTCTGGAGAGGACCCAAAAAGACCGGTCTGCCCTCTGACCTCTCACCTCATTCTGCCACGCCCCGTGTGTCCTGTAGTACCTCTCTCACTGTGTGTGTGTGTGTGTGTGTGTGTGTTCTCTAGCTCTGATTGGTCAGTTTGTGAGTGATGTGGCGTGGGGCGAGTTGGACGTGCTGCTGGTGGACACGCCCCCTGGGACGTCTGACGAGCACCTGGCCGTCCTGGAGGGACTGAAGAGACACAGAGTGGACGGAGCTGTCCTGGTGACCACACCGCAGGTACACACACACACACACACACACACACACACACACAGTGTAATGTCCTACAGTTGTGTTTACTCCACCTTGTGTGTGTGTGTGTGTGTGTGTGTGTGTGTGTGTGTGTGTGTGTGTATAAGGCGGTGTCTACAGGAGACGTGAGGAGAGAGATCACCTTCTGTAAGAAGACAGGAGTGAAGATCTTAGGCATCGTGGAGAACATGAGCGGATTTGTGTGTCCTCACTGCACTGTGAGTCTCTCACACACACACACACACACACACCTGGACAACAATAATCAGAGAAAATCCACTGCATTACGTGTGTGTGTGTAGGAGTGCACCAGTATCTTCTCTAGAGGAGGAGGAGAGGAACTCGCCAAACTCACAGGATCAAAGTACCTAGGTCCGTACCCACAACATGGGGGGCACAAACTTTTGCACATGAGTGAATATATAAAAGTGTGTGTATGTGTGTGTGTAGGCTCGGTGCCATTGGACCCTCTCCTGAGTGCGAGTGTGGAGGAGGGTCGTGACTTCCTGCAGGCGTTTCCACACAGCGCCACCTACAGCTCCATCAGGACCATCGCAGACGCCGTGCTGAGCAGCCTGGAGCCCTGACACACCCATCATCATCATCATCATCATCATCACTGCAGTGACGGAGCATCGTACAGCAGCAGGACTGTGTGTGTGTGTGTGTGTGTATAAAGACAGGTTTATAATAAAGAGTTGAAGTGTGTTATTGTTCTTCAGGTGCACCTTCAACAGTCCCTACTAGGTTCTCAAGGTTCCTCTATGTCTGTGTATGAGAACTCTCTGTTAGACGTCTGGATGTAAATAAGTATCAGGAGATGAAAGGCGGAGGTCTGATGTACCGCCTCATTCCTTTGATCTCCGTCCTGATCGTGTCCAGTGTAGAGCAGAACCTCGAAGGACCACGCCTTACTGTTCCAATACTTTTGGAGGGAAGCGCGTGAACTGACATCACAGTCAATTTAATTAAATTCAATTTTATTTATATAGTGTTTTTAACAATGGTCATTGTCTCAAAGCAGCTTTACACAAAAAAAAATTAAAATAATTTTTTTTTTTTTAGAAAAGAAAAGAAAATATTTGGAAGTGTGTATGTGTGAGACAAATGTGTCTAGATAATAATTAGATGAATGAATGATGAATGAAATGTCTCTGATGAGCAAGCCAAGGGTGACGGCGACAGTGGCAAGGAAAAACTCCCTGAGATGGCAATAGGAAGAAACCTTGAGAGGAACCAGACTCAACAGGGAACCCATCCTCATCTGGGTGATAACAGATAGAAATAACATCGTGTGTTGTGCAGGTGAAAGTTCAATATATCAGAAGTTGTGTAGATTAACATGAAGTCCAGTTCAGCACAGGGAGTCAGTAGGTGCAGAGGGCAGATGGGGTCTGGATCACTGGAAGCACAGGAGCAGGATGTGTAGCTCCAACCATCATAAAGCAGAATCCAGCTGGAGCAGGTCCTTCTCTGGATGCCTCAGGATCCTCGCAGGGTTGGCCTTTGTCTACTGAAGCTGGTACAATCTCCAGATGCCTCGGGATGGGTAGAAAAATACAGAACAGATGGAGAGAATTAGCGTAGTTGCCATTCAGGATAGGTGTACTGGAGTATGAGGTTATGGGATGAGTTACGCGTATGCCAGAATAAAGAGATGCGTCTTGAGTCTATTTTTAAACTGGGAAACTGTGTCTGAGCCCCAAACACTGTCTGGAAGGCTATTCCAAAGCTTTGGAGCTAAATATGAAAAAGCCCTACCCCCTTTTGTAGATTTTGTAATTCTGGGAATTACAAGAAGTCCGGAGTTTTGTGATCTTAAGGGACGTGGTGGATTATAGCGTATCAGAAGACTGGTTAGGTATGTGGGAGCTAAACCATTTAAAGCCTTGTATGTAAGTAATACTATTTTGTAATTAATTCTAAATTGAACAGGTAGCCAGTGCAGGGATAATAATATAGGTGTTATATGATCATATTTTCTGGATCTAGTGAGAACCCTGGCAGCTGCATTTTGGACTAACTGTAGCTTGTTTATTGAGGATGCAGGACAACCACCTAGTAATGCATTACAATAGTCCAGTCTGGAGGTCATGAATGCATGAACTAGCTTTTCTGCATCAGATACGGATAAGATGCTCCTAAGTTTGGCGATATTTGTAAGAAGATCTGTTTTTGTGATGTTGGAAATATGATTTTCAAAGGACAAGTTACTGTCTAATATCACGCCCAGGTCTTTTACTGTTGAGCTGGTAGTAACAGTACATCCTTCTAAACGCAGGCTGAATTGTGAAAGCTGTTGTGTGCTGGTTTTTGGGCCGATGAGTAATATCTCTGTCTTATCTGAATTTAGTAAAAGAAAGTTATTGGTCATCCAATCTTTTATGTCCTGGACACACTCGGTTAATCTAGACAACTTGGGTATTTCGTCTGGTTGTGTTGAGATGTATAATTGGGTATCGTCAGCATAACAATGGAAACTAATCCCATGCCTTCTAATGATGTTTCCCAAGGGAAGCATGTATATTGAGAACAGGAGAGGTCCTAAAACTGACCCTTGTGGGACCCCATATTTCACTGGCATTACATCAGACGGTTCTCCATTTAGATCTACAAAATGGTATCGATCAGACAGGTATGATCTAAACCATTTTAATGCCTGCCCCTGAATACCTATATGATTTTGTAGGCGATCTATGAGAATATTATGATCTATAGTGTCGAATGCAGCACTTAGATCAAGTAAGACTAGAATTGAGATGCAGCCTTGGTCTGAAGCTAAAAACAAGTCGTTTCAATCTTAACTAGTGCAGTTTCTGTACTATGATGGGGCCTGAAACCTGACTGAAATTCTTCTAGGATGTTGTTTTCCTGCAAGAATGTGCATATTTGAGCTGATACTACTTTTTCTAATATTTTTGATTTGAACGGAAGGTTTGAAATCGGTCTATAATTTGTTATTTCATTCGCGTCCAAATTAGATTTTTTTTTTTATCAAAGTCTTTTTTATTGAAAATATTAACAAGTTACATATACATACATACATTATACACTATTTTTTTCCTAACTGTACCCCACCCCCCACCCCACAAAAAAAAGCAAGAAAAAAAAAAAAAAGCCGGTCAGCAGGAAAAAGGGGGAAAAAATGAATAAATTGCACATCAAAAAGAAATGGAAGAGAAGGAAAGTATTAAAAACAAAAACTAAAAAAGCAATCTTTTATTACAGATCTAATTGATTTGCATCTATATTTTCAAAATGGCTTATAAATGGTTGCCAGGTATCATAAAATTTCTGAGTGGATCCCTTTATAGAATAGCGAATCTTTTCTAGATGAAGAAAATACAAGACCTCTTTAATCCCGCGAGTACCCACTGGTGGCAACGACTCCTTCCATCTAAACAGGATCAGTCTCCTAGCGAGAAAGGAGCTGAAGGCGATCATTTTGGCCTTGGCATCATTCAAGCGGACACCACTTGAGTCAACACCAAAAAGTGCAATAAATGGGGATGGTTTTAATGGTATTTGGCATATTTTTGACAAGGTATCAAAAATAAAACTCCAAAAATTGTATAGCTTTGGGCATGTCCAGAACATATGTAGTAGCGTAGCTGGTTCCTGCTTACATCAGTCACATGTGGGATCAAAGTCCTCTCTAATCCTTGCCAGTTTTACCTTGGACCAGTGAAGCCGGTGAACAATTTTAAACTGAATGACTGTATGTTTGAGGCAAACTGATGATGAGTAAATTCTATGTATTATCTTTTGCCACAGTTTATCTGAAATTTGTTCTTTTATATCATTTTCCCATTTGCTTTTAAGTGTATTTAATGTGTCTGAGTTACTTGTGTTTAATAACTTGTATACAGCACTAATCATCTGTTTGGCATCTGGTTTACAGCTATAAACAGAATCTAAAAGGGATGGAGAAGGAGACAAAGGGAAGGAGTCAGAGTTACAGGAAATGAAATTCCTCAGCTGGAGATATCTATACAAATGTGTCCTGGGAATGGCAGAATAACATTGCCCTTACATTAGCAGCCCAGTAATAATAAAGAAAGTTTGGAAGTGCCATTCCTCCCGATTCACGGGGCCTCTGTAGGATACTTTGTTTAATACGTGGTTGTTTTTTATTCCAGATAAAAGTAGAAATCTGACTACTTAAGTTATTGAAAAAAGATTTTGTTAAAAAGATTGGAAGACACTGAAATAGGTACAGGAATTTTGGAAACAGATTCATTTTAATTGTGTTTATTCTTCCGCCCAAAGAGAGAGGTAGCAAGTCCCATCTTTCAAGGTCTAATTTTGTTTTGGAAAGTAGAACCTGATAATTCGCCTTGTATAGATCTGCATGGTTGTGTGTTACCCAAACTCCTAGATATTTGATTTTTCTGGGACTAATCTTGAAGGGGGTTGAATCAGGAAACTGTGCTATATTGTTTTTAATTGGCATCATTTCACTTTTTTGTAGATTAACCTTGTAGCCAGATATTTCACCAAAGTCTTTCAGTAAATCCACGAGTTTTGGTAGGCTATGGGGAGGATCGGATATGAAAAGCAGCATATCGTCAGCATACAGGGAAACTTTGTGTTCC
Organism: Clarias gariepinus; assembly: GCF_024256425.1. Lineage (NCBI taxonomy): Eukaryota > Metazoa > Chordata > Actinopteri > Siluriformes > Clariidae > Clarias > Clarias gariepinus. The sequence continues at coordinate 42,012,035 of NC_071103.1, forward strand.
ACTCCCCCACGAGAGATACCTTTAATATTGGCATTTTCCCTTAATGCGATAGCCAATGGTTCAATAGCCACAGCAAAGAGAAGAGGTGACAAAGGACACCCCTGTCTAGTACCACGCTGAAGCTCAAAGAAAGGGGATAAGTTGTTATTTGTCCGAACGGCAGCCAGTGGGGATGAGTATAGCACTTTTATCCATGATATAAATTTAGGGCCGAAACCAAATTTACCAAGAGTGTAAAAAAGAAAATCCCAATTCACTCGATCAAATGCTTTTTCCGCGTCGAGGGGAATAATTGTTTCCAAAGTGTCAGATAGAGATGGGTTATAGATAACATTGAACAGGCGCCTAATATTAAAAAAAGAATATCTGTTTTTTATGAAGCCTGTTTGATCAGGTGAAATAACACAATGCATAACTTTCTCCAGACGGCGGGCCAAAACTTTTGCTAAGATTTTCGTATCTGTATTCAACAATGAAATTGGACGATATGAACTACAGTCAAGAGGATTCTTTTCTTTCTTTAAAATTAAGGAGATAACTGCTTGCCGCATAGTTGGAGGTAATGAACCAGAAGAAAAGCTTTCTCGGAAAACTGACGCCAACAGAGGAGAGAGCTGATTGGAAAAGGTTTTTAAAAATTCTGAAGGATATCCGTCTGGTCCAGGTGATTTACCAGATTGCATACTTTGGATTGCTAGGGCTATTTCTGTATCAGATATAGACTCATCTAATTGTAATGCTGTATCTGCACTAATTGTAGGAATACCTAAATTTTGAAAAAAGGCCTCTAATGTCGAGGTGTCAACAGCTGAAGGAGCAGTAAATAGTGATTTATAATAGTGTAGGAAACAGCTATTGATAGTTAAATTATCAGTACACTTGATACCATGATCATTTTTAATTTCAGGTATAGCTTGTTTAGCCGAGCGCTGGCGCAACAGATCGGCCAACAGTCTACCCGTTTTTTCCCCGTGCTCATAAAATGAGGAGCGTGATTTTAAAACCAGATATTCTGCTTGTTTTGTCGAAATTAAATTATATTCCGCTTGTAATAATAAGCGTTGTTTGAGTATGGTTGGTGTAGGTGACACACTGCATATTGAATCCAATTCCTTTATCTTACCTGCTAATTATGTATCCAATGTTGTAAACATTAAAGCACTTTTTGTAAGTCGCTCTGGATAAGAGCGTCTGCCAAATGCCTAAATGTAAATGTAAATGTAATTTTGTAAATTGTTCCCTGGTCTCCTTTTTTTTGCACAAAAAGAAATAATCTGCCTTTAAGGATTCCCAAACTGTAGAAGATGACATACCTGGAGTTTGATTGACATTTAAAAAAAACTCTATCTCTGAACTCATAAAGCTCACAAACTTCTCATCTGACAGAAGTGAGGAGTTAAATCTCCAAGGACGATAGTTAGGCCCTGCACTGGGGATATGGATTGACAGAGTCAGTGGAGAGTGGTCTGAGATCACTATGGCTTTATAATCCGAATCTGTTACAAGAGGCAGAAGCCTTTTATTTACAAGAAAATAATCTATGCGTGAAAAAGTATAATGTACTGGAGAATAAAATGAGTATTTTCTTGTAGTAGGATTTCGAAAACGCCAAACATCTGCCAATCCATAAGCCTCCAGGAAACTTTGTATCACTTTTGCTGATTTGGATTTGGGCGTTTTTTTGGGGGAACTGCGATCTAACACAGTGGAAAGAACGCAGTTTATATCACCTCCTATGATAAGGTGGTGGGTTGTCATATTTGGGATCCGAGACAGAAAGTTAACAAAAAAACCTTCATCATCCCAATTGGGTGCATACACATTGGCTAGAATAAGTGGGAGCCCGTATACTTGCCCAACTACAATAATATAGCGGCCAGCAGTATCTGCATCTACAGTAGTTGCTACAAATGGTAAGTTTTTATTAATCAGGATAGCAGCCCCCCCTGGCCTTTGAGCGGAAGTTGGAGTGATATACTTGTCCGATCCACCCCTCCCTTAATTTAGATTGGTCACATGTGCGTAAATGGGTCTCCTGAAAAAAAGCAATATCAGCTTTGTGGTGTTGCAAATGAATGAGGACTTTTTTCCTCTTTACAGGATGGTTAAGGGATTTAACATTCCAACTAACAAAACTGATCAAACATCCATTAGTCTGTCTAAAAGAAACGCCTGTTTTTGTCATGAAAAGTTAATAGCAATAGTGAAGCTGCAGATTTACACAAAATAGAATAGAGCCAGGAAAAAAGAAAGAAAGAAGAAAAAAAAGAGAGAGATTTTTTTAAAAAGTACTGCTGACTGGCCTGAACCCTAACCCAATCACCCATTAAACCCAGGTGATTAACCCAACCCACACCAACAAATCCACACACTGTGCTTATCTGGATCCTACTGAGCCAAAATCAGGCTCTGACTGAACCATCTTATAAGCTCGTAACAATAAAATATATAAACAAGTCTAAACATTAACTAGTCAACATCATCCTTATTATGGTTATAAAGCGTTAATTACAAAAAACTTTGTACTGAAACTAAAACAGAAACTTCAACATAACTACACTAACTTGTAATATAACACTGTAGTTTACCCCGGTCAGTACTGTGTTTACTGTCCATGTGCCAACGATAGGAAATATGAACGTTCTTCAGGAGTTAAGGACTGGCTTCTGCAGAAGTAATAACACTGTGCTTAACGTAGTGCATGGCTTTATCCGGATCAGTGAACATCTTGTCCTCGCCCTTATAGGTGATACGGAGTCGTGCAGGATACAAAATGCCGAAGCGCACACCGTCCTGTCCTCGTAAGAGCTTTCTAACCCCGGTAAATGCCGCACGAGCCTTGGCCACACTCGGGGTGAAATCGGGAAATATAGCTATTTGCTCCCCGTTAAAGCGAAGTGGACCTCGGGACCGAGCACGGCGCAGTACCTCCATACAGTCCTGATGGTAGTGTAATTTGGCCACAATGGTGCGCGGTTTCCCTCCTTGCTTCTTGGGCCCAGAACTTCTATACGAATGGTCAATAAGGAGGTCCTTGTCCATCTGCAGAACTTCGGTCAGTACTTTAGAGACAGACGCGGTGGAGCTTGACCCCGGTTCTTCCGGAACGCCCAGGATTCGAATGTTATATCTCCACATTTTCCCTTCCATGTCATCATACCTGGCTTTCAGTTCGGGCATTTCGGCCTGCAGGCTCGTTATAGTAGTTTGCATTGAGACCACTTCATCCGACCATGTAGACAGTCCGCCCTCCATGTCCCACACAGAAGCCTTAATCTGGTCCATCTCTGCGCGGGTTGTCGCAACGCAATTGGTGATTTCGGTCTTGAGTGTCTGTAACTCACCCTTAATGGAGTTCAGTTCTTCGGCCAGTGCACTTCTCAATTCTTCCTTAATAACAGTTATAATGTCACTCTTGAGGGACATAAGAATTGAACTCGGCTCACTAACGGGGCTGAGGGCCGAGGGTGTGCTGGGCCTAGTGCTCGATGATCCGCTGAATTTGTATTTTCTTAAGCTCGCAGCCATAGCCGACACCGAAAAAAACTACTAAACTTGTCACGAAGTTATGACTACGTATTACTGACCAATTAATGAAATAAACTAGAAATTAAAAAAAGTATTTTAACATATTAAATGTTATTGTTCAGCGAGAGCCCGACAAAACACGACCTACTCCATAATAGGCTCTATAGCGCCTATTATAATTTTTTTATTAAACAAGTCCATAAAATCTTCACTTCTAAACTGAGGGGATACTCTCTGCTGGCATCTTAGGTTTTGTTAGGCGAGCCACTGTACTACATAAGAACCTGGTACTACATAAGAACCTGGGAACAGTAAGGTGTATCAGTGACCTACGACCTTTACTGCCAGTGTGACCATAATACAGGAAAGGTCAAAAGGTCTGCATTTGTCCTGTGAGACCATGTGATCGGCTTGTTTTCCAACAGACCATAAAAACCACGCGATTACAACAACACTGTGTGACACACACACACACACACACACACACAGCCGTGGGAGAGCTCTGTGTGTGTGCGCGTATCAAAGAGACACCTGAGCACAGTTAAACGTGTAAATTTATTGTGTGAGCCTGGGAAAGGCACGCACACACACACCTTTAATACAATCTATCATCAGTACAGAGAAACACACTGCGATACACACCATTACAGTTCATAATAATAATAATAATAATAATAATAATGAATTATAGGTGTAATGTTTCTATCACATTGTGTACATATAAATAAAACCACTGGATAAAAACACTTTCACTCACACACAATCAGGAGTGTGAGAAATAAAAAAATAATTCCCATAAAGAGACACGCACACACAGAGAGAGAGAGAGACGGAGTGTGTGTGGTGGTAAACGTTGAGACACAGCCCGTCGCCCCTCCCCCCCACCCCAGTGCATGCTGGGAGCTCTATTTGGTGGAGAGGATGAGGGCGACGATGAGGCCGTACAGCCCCAGCACCTCGGCGAAGATGAGGATGAGGATCATGCCCACGAAGAGGCGCGGCTGCTGTGCCGTCCCGCGCACTCCCGCGTCCCCCACGATGCCGATGGCGAATCCGGCGGCCAATCCGCTCAGGCCGACACTCAACCCCGCCCCCAGGTGCAGAAAACTCCTAAACACACACGTACACAACAGACTCGGTGAGGGGTGCCATTACTTTCCGAAGCGCCCTCTCCCATTGTGCAGTGTGTGTGTGAGACTCACTTGTGGAGCGGGAGGTCGGCGTTGATGTTGTTAGCGATGAGCACCGCCACCACCAGCCCGTAGATGGCGATGATTCCGGCCATGACCACGGGGATGATGGACTTCATGATCAGCTCAGGACGCATCACAGACATCGCCGCGATCCCAGTGCCGCTCTTCGCCGTGCCGTAGGCCGCACCCAGGGCTACACACACACACACACACCACACACACACACACACACACAGAGAGAACAGTGAAAAACAGCTCATGGGAACCACAGATGACATGCTGAGGTGTGTGTGTGTGTGTGTGTGTGAAATCATTTTTATTTTTTATTATTAGTAATACATGTTTGTTTGGGGTATTAAAAGACACTGCAGTTCTAACCCTATTCACACACACAGCCTTTCTTTACAATACACATTTAATCATCACCCAGATATGGTGATATGGTACCGGATTGTCCTTGGTGTCCCCCGTCCCCATGCAGAGACACTGGTCCTGTGAAAGTGTGTGTCACTGCCCCCTACAGATGTGTGTGAGAGAAAGACCAGTGTGTGTGAATGACTAATTTCCCACATGCATCATGTGACAACTGAAGTGTGTGTGTGTTTGTCTGTCTCTTTTAATCTCACTTCCTGTGATGATGCAGCTGTGCACACACACACACACACACACACAGGCGGACTGGGTGCAAGCTTGCTTGTGCACACACACCCAAGGAGGAAAACTACTTCCTCAGCACATTTAAACTAATATACATGTCCTCTCGTCTCACACACACACACACTAATCTAACACCTTGCCGTGGAGGACTCTGAAGAGACTGAAATTATTTTTGAGAAACATTTTCCCATAAATATCACCAACCTCCAACTCTATAATCATATTTAATACAAAAACAATAAAACTCTTATAAAAGAGACACAAGTGAAGTAAAATATTACATAAATAGACATTAAACATTTATTTATTTATTTATTTATGATTCCTCTCGGCTGCTTTAAAAAACAAACTGTACAACTCAGTGTCTCCCTCTTCCTCTCGTTACTGTCCCCCTTACTGTGTGTCACGTCTCCACTGAATCTCAGGACACAGTCTGGACACTCGTCTCACTCGTCCTCCCACTCACACTGACGGGTTCAGAGTGTCTCCAGGACACACGCGTGACTCACATACCGCTGCTCGGTTCATGTCCTCACACAATGTCCCTCATGTAAGGGCAGAGAGTGTGTGTGAGAGTGTGTGTCTCCATGGTAACACAGCAGGTGCACCATCTCATCCCTGAGAGGGAAGGAGTCTCCAGTGTCAGTGATCCTGTACACACACACACACACACTCTCTCTCTCTCTCTAATGACCCCCTCATTAATATTAACGCTATGACGTCACGGATGAGTTTCCCGCCGCTGCGCTCACCTGAGAGGGATTAACGGACGATGACGTCACGTAAAGTAATAACACAACGCTGAGTGTGTGTTGGTATAGCAGTGTGTGTGTGTGTATAGTTACCGCTGAACACCATGGCGGCTGAGGCTCCCATCACGGCGAAGAAAGGCGAGTACTCCGGAGCGGACATCTCTAATCACACACACACACACACACACACCAGAGAGAGAGGGGGGGGCGGTCACTCAGCGCTGAGCTACGAAACCCCGGGCTGATACACACACACACACACACACACACACAGGAAGGGAGGCGGATCGAGTCCCTCACACACTCTTACACACACACACACTCTTACACACACACACACTCTTACTCACACACTCTTACACACACCGGCTCTGGGAGACAAAATGGCGGCGCGTCAAAAAACAACAGCGTCACCCGCTTATATCTGGTTACTTTCCCACCCGTTTTTGCCTAAAACCCACCCTGCGCGCTGATTGGCTCCTGTATTCCCGCCCCCTGTCTCTGATTGGCTCCTGTGTTCCCGCCCCCTGTCTCCGATTGGCTTCTGTGTTCCCGCCCCCTGTCTCTGATTGGCTCGTGGCGAGCTCAGCTTGTAAAAAACTTTAGCGATTGATGTGTGTTAAACATTTCTCACAGAAAAAACACATCACACAGATTTCAGTTAGTTTTCAGATTTTATTTCGCTCTCAAGTGCTTTCTGGTTAACTTGGTTGCCATGGTGACCCGATTTTTAACCGTCCAATCAGCGGTGTGGTGGTGAAACCCGGAAGTGCTGATTTGTTTTTGTACAGTCATGTCATGTGACGCGGTCATGTGACGTGATACACAGTGATATAGGAGACTGTAAAGAGCAGTAGTGTTATAAATCAGTCACAGATCACATGGATAAAACTGTATAAAAATATAAAACTATTCCATATGGTGGCATTCAGAGTCACCTGACCCTGTGTGTGTGTGTGTGTGTGTGTGTGTGTGAGAGAGAGAGAGAGAGAGAGAGAGAACACCTCTATCTGTCTTGGAATTGTTTTTTTCCTGTTTTTGTAGAAGATGAGTGAGTGACACTACACACACACACACACACACACACACACACAGCATGCTGTGTATACTCCCTAAACATGGGTTTAAATGAAATAAATGACTCCTGGATGATAAACACCTGTGTGACCCTAACGTGACCCGACAGGATCAGACCCACCCGAGGTTGGACGTGGGTTTGATTTGAACCCCAGACTGTAGGGGTGAGGCGTAACGGTGGGCTGTGTGTCTTTAGTCCAGGTCTGCACCATCAGAACACACCTGAGCAGGTAATCCTCTGAGAGCTCTGTACATGTGTGTGTGTGTAGTGTGTGAGATGTAAAGGATCTCCAGTCAAATTCATGTTTAATGTCTAAATGCTATTCGAAAGTATGTGGACACCCTGCACTTATGTTAATGATCGAGTCCAGATGTGTCAGGTATGTCTGTTACTGACGGGTGTACAGACTGTAAGTTCAGGCTGCAAACCTCCTGGACATCACATCAGCACAGACACACCACGGACGGAGTGAGAGGACATTTTCCTTAAACAACAATACCGCAAGGCAAAATTAATGCACACACACACACACACACACTGGCAGGCTTACTCTCTGAAACAACAGCACCAAGTACAGGTGTAGATGTTCACAGTGTGAGACCACCCAGCTAGCCCATCTTCAGCCCATGTGAGCAGGTAGTGGAGGCATTAGGCTTCCAGCTCGTCTTCTTTTAGATTCTACAGCAAATCTAAACATGGTCAAGGTCACGCCAAGGTCTTCAGTAGTGTCCTTCATGTTCGAAATATTTTTAATCTTACAGTCCATCCGGACAGTATTCCCAGCGCATGACTTCTTCCACATGTTGTTATGTCACAGCCTTATTCTAAAATGGATTAAATTAATGTTTTTCTCAGAATTCTACACACAACATCCCATAATGACAACATGAAAAAGTTTACTTGAGATTTTGGCAAATTTATTAAAAAGAAAAAAATTGAGAAAGCACATGTACATAAGTATTCACACCCTTTGCAAAATTGAGCTCAGGCGTATCATGTTTCCCCTGATCATCCTGTTCCCCCTAATCGTCCTTGAGATGTTTCTGCAGCTTAACTGGAGTCCACTTGTGGTAAATTCAGTTGATTGGACATGATTTGCAAAGACACACACCTGTCTATATAAGGTCCCACATCTGGGGAAGGTTACAGAAAGATCTCTGCTGCTCTGAAGGTCCCAATGAGCACAGTGACCTCCATCATCCGTAAGTGAAAGAAGTTCGAAACCACCAGGACTCTTCCTAGAGCTGGCCGGCCATCTAAACTGAGCGATCGGGGGAGAAGGGCCTTAGTGAGGGTGGTGACCAGGAACCTGATGGTCACTCTGTCAGAGCTCCAGAGGTCCTCTGTGGAGAGAGGAGAACCTTCCAGAAGGTAACCATCTCTGCAGCAATCCAGCAATCAGGCCCATATGGTATGATCCAAATCATGTCCAATCAAGTGAATTTACCACAAGTGGAGCTGCAGAAACATCTCAAGGATAATCAGGGGGAACAGGATGATCAGGGGAAACAGGATGCACCTGAGCTCAATTTTGCAAAGGGTGTGAATACTTATGTACATGTGCTTTCTCAATTTTTTTATTTTTAATAAATTAGCAAAAATCTCAAGTAAACTTTTTCATGTTGTCATTATGGGATGTTGTGTGTAGAATTCTGAGAAAAACATTAATTTAATCCATTTTAGAATAAGGCTGTGACATAACAACATGTGGAAGAAGTCATGCGCTGGGAATACTGTCCGGATGGACTGTACAGTTTAATAATGAAGGAAGACACTTTGAGGCAGAAAAGGCAGTAACTGTCTTTAAATAAATAACATGATCTGAAACATTACTCGTTATAATAAATGTTACTGCTGCCGGTGGAGTGATGATGAAACATTGAAGCTCGACTGCAATTAAACACAATCTGTCAACTAATAAATTCTGTTGCAGGTCTAGTCTTATTGCACACAACCCCAGTACACACACGAGCACTTAATTTACAGTCTATTTACTGTATATTATATATATTTACCATGTGCATTTACTTTTTATTAAAATGAAATGTAAAATAAATCCGTGTCCTCCTCCGTCAGTGTGTAGAGTTAGATTTCAGCCCATCTTCAGACACTGTGAGAATGTTAAATCAGTGTAGGCATCAGTTTCCTCTTTAGTCTGTGTGGTCTGAATTATATATAACCCAGACGACTGAGTCACTGCAACACACACACACACACACACACACACACACTAATGGCACACAGATTGAATTAGAGTTTACAACTAAGCATATCCTAAATCTAGCTTTGTATAGTGTTTTCTCTAACACACACACACACACACACATGCACACACACGTGCACACTGGAGACTGGGACCAAACCGGGTGAATTTCCATCAGCTGTCTAGAGTGTTTGCTCTAAACATTTTATTGACATTTATGATACAGAGTCATGTGCTTTTATTACTGATAGAACATTTACACAATGATAATACTGCTGAATACACACATGCGCGCGCACACACACACACACACACACACACACACACACACACACACAGTCAGAGCCACAGAGCATGTGCAACGTTTACATCAATTTACCTTATCTTTAAGACTTTATCATTTTAAAGGTGATATGTACATGAATATTACTTTATTACCACACACACACACACACACACACCATTATTATCTTCACAAGAAACATCTCAAACACACTCACATGCACCTGTTCACAAACACAGAAAAACACTTCCTTGATAAAACGACAACGTTTGGCAAATCTAACGTCAATCTAACGTCCACACAACGTTCATCAAACACAACGATACGCTCAAGAAGCACAAGTGCGCGAGTGCTAACGAATACGTCACGATATGGTGTAGGGTGTATTGTAATTTAGAAACAATAAGACTGTGGTGCATTCTGGGTATTCTGTCCTGGTGGTAGAACCTTGCTGATCCGGGTTGATCCGGTGTGACGATACATCAGTGCGGTAATGTACCGCGTGATCCTGCACTCAGAGCTAGCGCTACTGTTCGCGTGAGACACAGGCTGTAAGGAGACACTAAGCATGGTGTATGATCATTACTCTGAAGCTCTCTGTAGTACGTCGCTGGTGGCTGTAGAGATTCTCTCAAAGTTAGCGCACTGTGTAGTGAACATCAGGATCAGGACGTGTGTTAGAACATCCAGATGATATGTTTAATAGGATATGATTTAATGTAAAGATCAGCTAACGATGGCTGCAGCGCTCTCTCTCCCCCTGCTGGTGCTGATTGGCTGTTAGGTTGCCATGGCGTCCTGGAAGCCCCAGACCTCAAGCACGGATATCTGGAAGTTCTCAGAGCAGAGCGGGGGATTGTCGAAAGTGGAGCAGTGACCCGTCCGGCCGTAGTTCAGCTCGGAGTCGAAATACAGCGCGTTGCCCTCACCTCCTCCTGCACCGGAGCAATGAGAAACAACCGTAAACAACAATAACACAACCATACACATGATGTCGTTTGATAGAGCCACATGATGCTTGTGTGTGATGTTTGTGTGGCGTCGATGCGTGACGGTGACAAGTAATTATGCAAAATGATGACAGCGACACGTGATATAGACACGTGATTATGCAGAGGGATGATAATGGCTGCGTGATGGTGACACGTGATGACGCAGAGTGATGCTGACGGCAGCACGTGATGGTGACACGTGATGATGACGGACGAGTGCCGTGATGGTGACACGTGATTATGCAGCGTGCCGTGATGGTGACACGTGATTATGCAGAGTGATGATGACGGACGTGTGATGCGACTCACCGATGATGACAGAGTCAAAGTTTCCCGCCATAAACATGGACGTGTTCCGAGCGTTCAGGTTGAAGTGTCTGGCGGCAAGAAAGGGCGAGGGGTGGGTGGAGTCTGTGCTGGAGTTAGGCGGAGCTTCCACAGGAAGTGAGTGTATGTTGTCGTCTGAGTCAGGACGCGGATCAGCTGCAGACGCAGCGTTGGCGAGCTCCGGATGTTTAATGATGACCCACTCATAACGCTCCATCTCAGGCTTCATCTACACACACACACACACACACACACACACACACACACACACACACACACACTGAGCTGATCAGCACTACAACTCATTAAAAATTCAGTTTGTTATGAAATAAATAGATAAATAAATAAATATATATTTTATAAATGTGTTAATTAAAATGGATTTAATTTCAAATTAACATCTAACATCTGAACGCTGTCACATGACTTGTGTGTGTTCACCAATAGTGGCGAGAGTCACGGTCACATGATCACGACGTTAATGATTCATTAATAAGCAGATCGTAAGTCATTAACACTGTGGTCATGTGACCAGTCAGGTGACTCACCTTAAAGACAAAACACTCGCCCGTCCCGAAGAAGCTCAGTGTGTTTCCTCCTCGTTTCCTCTCCTCCCAGTCTGTGGATAGGAACGCCCCACACACCTAACACACACACACACCCACACACACACACACACAATCATAATAAAGACAAATGTGTGTGAAATCAAGACAGACAGACAGAGAGAGAGAGACAGACAGACAGAGAGAGACAGAGAGAGACAGACAGACAGAGAGAGACAGACAGACAGAGAGAGACAGACAGACAGAGAGAGACAGTACCTCCCCATCAGTGGTCTTGATCAGCAGCAGTGTGGGCTCGTGTCCTTCACAGTGCGAATAAAACCTGAAATAAACAACACACACTATAACACACACTATAACACACACACTGGGTAGATGATGCTAGACTGCAGTTTGTGTGTGTGTACCGGGTGAGACTACAGCCGTGTGTAGAGGTGTGTGTGTGTGTGTGTGTGTGTGTGTACCGGGTAAGACTACAGCTGTGTGTAGAGGTGTGTGTGTGTGTGTGTGTGTACCGGGTAAGACTACAGCCGTGTGTAGAGGTGTGTGTGTGTGTGTACCGGGTAAGACTACAGCCGTGTGTAGAGGTACTGAACAGGTTGTGAGGTTGACACAGGGCGAATCGCTCCGGGATCCAGGACCAAACCTCCCTGATCTCCTTCACACTGATGATGTCAGAGCTGAAACTGTCCACATTCACCGTCAGGTCCACATTACACCTGCAGGGGGAGACACACACACACACACACACACACACACACAGGGGGAGAGAAGGTTAGAGGCACAGAGTGAGACAGGTAAGAGAGTGAGACAGGTAAGAGAGTGAGACAGGTAAGAGAGTGAGACAATATTCTGTTATAAATATTTATATAAACAGTTTAAACAGTAAAATGAGTTAAACCTGATAATCACAGTCTAACTGTTTGTTTACCAATTAGTGACTGTTTGTTGTTTGTGTTTACTGTTTGTTGTTAATCGTATACATCACACCTCTTCTGCTGCAGCGTGATGCCTTTCTGCTGGAGCGCTCTCTCATTGGCCAGCTGCAGGAGGCTGATCTCCTTCCTGCTGAAGAGCCGTATGGCGAAGGCTTTCTCCATCAGCTTGTCGGGACTCACGCCGCTCGCCACGCCCCTCACGAACTCCCGCAGGTCCGCCCCGACCCCGCCCGAGCCCTTCCTGCGGTCTGCCCTCTGCTTCCTGTAGAGCTTGAGCAGGGCGAGGGCGACACGGTACAGCACCTTAAAGCCCTCCACCAGGAAGACGTCCATGACGCGGGCGGCGTGAGAGAAGGGCAGGTCCCCGAACACCCAGTGCTGCCAGTCCCCGTACACCTCCGCCACGTCCTCCTTCGATTCGCGCGCCAGGGACACCACGTGCTCGTGAGCGGCGGGGCAGTGCTTGCGTGCGAGGTCGCCGAAGGTCATGCAGGATGCGCGGTGAGCCAGGAAGGTTTGGTGTAGCATGCGCTGCTGCGTCGTCGCTAGCAACCGCGCCGCAGCTTCGAAACACAGAGCCTCGTCCGAACTCCAGTGGAGCAGCAGCGCGGTGACGGCGGGTAGCAACGGGCAGTAGGAGACGTCTGGGAATTCGGACGCCAGACGCTCCAGCACGGAGGCCACCGAACCCGCGGACTCATGCTTCAGACAGTAGCGTGGAACCGATGCTCCGGACGCAAACTCCGGCAGAGCCACGGTCCAGACGTCGCCGTTCTTTAGCTTGGTGTCCGTAGTGCTGGCGCGTTTGGGCTGGTTAGAGCGGTAGACGCTGGCATCGGGCGTGACGGAGCGGCACGGGAGCGCGTGGATGAGACGGCGGTACACCTGCGCCCGCTGCGAGTGGCTCTTCGCCCACTGACCCAAGCGGGCGTGGCGCTTACACTCCTTAGCATCTGCGTATTCAGTTTTCCCCGGAGCAGCGTCACGGGACACGTCACCCATCAGCGACCAGTCCACGAAAGCCCCGAAGTCCTCCCCCATGACCTCTGACCTTGGTACACAAGCACAGACTTTTCAGGGTGAAACTAACTACCCATAGCGTCTCTGTGGGAAGAGGGAGAGACAGACGGAGAGAGACAGAGAAAGAGACACATAAGGGTTATGCAAGGGTTCGTGTGTTTGCGTACCAGTAAAATTAAGCTTATTAATCTGAAATCGATCCCCAGCTCCACCAGGTTGCCGCTGTTGGTCCCTTGAGCGAGGACCTTAACCCTGTCTCCTCCAGGGGCTCGGTCTCCTCCAGCTGACCCTGCGCTCTGACCCCAGTTACGCTCGGATATGTGAAGAAAGAATCTCACTGTGCAGTAATATATATATATATATATATATATATATATATAAGACAAATAAAGACTTTATTTAATAACATGAAGAACAAAACATGAACGTTTGAGTGAGCGTCATGTCTCTGTGCTCCTGCAGGAATACCCATCAGTGTGATCTCACACACATCCAGTGGCTGTGTTACAGTGACGTCACGGTACGTACAGTTTAACTCATTACCTGGTGTCTATAGATGTTTGTGGACCCTGACAGACGGTCCTGACAGGAACAGATTATTCAAACAGACACCTCGCTTTGATCTTCTGCTAACTGTACACACACACACACACACTGGATGTGTTCAGTAACACCCTCCTGAGATACATAGAGCACGACTCACAGAGAGGACTCTACACACACACACACACACACACACACACACACACACACACTGGATGTGTTCAGTAACCCCCTCCTGAGATACATAGAGCACGACTCACAGAGAGGACTCCACACACACACACACACACACACACACACACACACACACACTGGATGTGTTCAGTAACCCCCTCCTGAGATACATAGAGCACGACTCACAGAGAGGACTCCACACACACACACACACACACACACACACACACACACACACACCTGTACGGAGTGGGCGGGGCTAAGACAACAGGTGAGGCTATTGAACTGCACGGATGAAAGCTGATCACGTGACACGACAGATGAAACACTGCACACCCAGCGCAGCGCAGGAAATAATAATAACAATAACAACAACAATAATAATAATAATAAGTGTGTGGCATTTAGCCTAAACGTAAACACACACACACACTGTACTAAACTTTATTTTAATGCACTCTCACATCCGGGAATAAACAACCCTCTCGTGCACGAGTAAACAAGCAGTAAACAGTAAACATGTTGTGTAAACAGGAGTGTACCTGAGTCTCACCTTCACGCGCTCTCCGCTGCGGGCTTTCTCTTTAAGGCGCCACTGCTGCGCATGCGCACTATAACCGGGCGCCGCCCAGGGCGCATGCGCAGACCCGTCTCTTCAACCGGAAGTTGTCCGAAGATGACAGAAGCTGGAGTAGAACCCTTTATCTCTTGATTTATATAACTTGTAAATACGTTTGTATTAAAACCGCTTCATTTATTATATATCTTGTAGCTCGTTTAACATTTACAGCACAGTCAGACCCCCGCCCCTCCCACACCAGCACGCAGAACCCCCAGCCAATCACAGCGCAGTACAATGACAATCCACAAATCACAGTAGAGGAGGCGGGATTAGGCAGATTTAGTGCGGGAAAATAGGTGAACATTTGCCATGGTGACGCCTCAGCTGCACAGCGCCTGACTTCCATTAGCTTTAAGCTAATTATAAGCCAAACGTCCATTATTGTCTGTTTTCCTGTCAGGACATCTGGTTTTCGTGTATCCGGTTTAAATCTCCTTAAAGCTTTTGTTTTATCCTCCAAAATGATACTTTACCGTTTCACAACATTTACCTTCTGAGTGTAAACTGGTCCTCTCAGGAAATGGACAAAAAACACCACATTATAATGTAAAATCTATATAAAAGAGCTTTAATGTTGACTGAGGTGGTAAACAAACACAGATAAAGTGATCATCAGTGGTGATGTTGGGTTTGTCAAAGAAATTAAGACAAAGTAAATCATGTTTCTACTTCAGTGGAACATAATGAACATTCTCTGTGTGTGTGTGTGTGTGTGTGTGTGTTCCAATTACTACATAACTACATGAAATCTCATTTAAAATCTCATTAAAGCCCCTCATTATTCACCCAACAGCAGATGTGACTAAACCTCGACGTATTATTACATCAGGAATCTGTTCATCAGAAACAGTGTCAGACACGAGTGTGTTGGTACGGATCCCTGAGCCGGCGACAAAACAATGTGTAGAAAATATTTCACATCATATCAAATCAAACCTAAACAACTTAGAGCTGTAAAGTCATGATGGACTGAAGTCTGATGCATGTATATAGCATTTTAATCATATAGAGGTTTTAACTATGGACAAGAGTGAACTATTTTAAAACTATTTAAATATTTTTACCATTTAACCTGGCTCTAAACGTTGCTTTACAAATTCCCCCACTGTGGGAAAAATTACTGTATATCTTATCTTGGAATATGGCTTAGCACCACTCTTTAAAAGATTATTATTATTATTATGTGACAGTAATATAAACGTTTTACCTGAGACTTTATCGAATTATCACACAGGACAGCCTTTTTTTTGCACAGGGGGTAAAAACTTGTGCAGGCACACACTATATCGATCATTATTATTATTAGCTATTCTGTGTTGATTTGTGACATAACCTGCAAATTATATCCATTTCAGGTTAAGGGGGCGAATACTTTTGCAAATATGGTTCAAGCTAAAAAAAAAATGTCAGTGCAGATGTGAACCGTAAACCTACATCAATAAATAACATTAACATAATGGGACGAGGATGGCTAGTCGTCCTCATCCGGCTGGTCCTCCAGCAGGCCCTGGAAGTTCAGGTAGAAGGCGTTGCAGTAGCTCAGCTCCTTGTTGGGACTCGACTGCACCTGCTCAGGCTTCTGGGAGCTAAAAGGGTTCGGTCCAGTGCCTTTAATGTCCATCTCCAACTCCACCAGGATCTGTACGGAGTTCTTCAGCTCTTCATTGCTAAGAGAGAGAACATTAAGGAGGTTTTAAATCATTATGTCATAATATATAATATGTATGGTGAATGTTATTAATTGCTCTTTCTCCTTACTTGATCATAGTGAATAGGGTTGGAATGCTGTAGTCTCTGAGCAGCAGCAGGGTTGGTAACCATCCATCTGTCATTCCCTGTCTGGAGTTAAAATCTACAGCCAGAACATATAACACATACCTCTGACACGGGGCAAGGTAGAACAGCACACAAGCAGAACAAACATTTTTGTTCATCTTTCAATGCTTTAATTCTTTGTTAGGAGTGCCACAGAGGTTTGATTTGGGCCCTGCTTTTATGACAAAACCTTTATTTTCACCTTAAGTCCTGAGATTTTTGTCCACAAGAGCTTCTAACTCCTCAGCGTCTGTTGTGTCTTTAGATACAGCAACACATCCCAGATTACTTCCTGTCTGTTGGGATCTAGGTCTAAAGCCTTCAACCCTATGACACCACCTACATGGTATAGTAGCTTAAATCCCACCACCAGACTGGGAACCCTGTGTCCACCAAGGATCATTCCAGTCTGAGAAACCTGAAGAGGACTGCACTTAAGAAACTTGCAAAGTTAACTTAATGGTATTCAAAAGCCCTCAGCCCTTTTCCTACCACTATCTTAAATTGAGCCTGGTTATGATCAGGGTCCAACCCAGTTCCTGTCTGTACCTGAAGAGAAGTTATTTTCTAGTAAGCCATGTACATCTTGTTCTGATGACTGAAAACTCAGTGCTATGTGATAATAGCATATCTCCTTCAGTGTGTCAGTGTGTGTACCTGGATGAAACCCCACCACCAGGTCTGGTCTTGCTGCCTCTCCCTTCTCCACAAGCTCCTCCCAGAACTCATGGTACAGACCCTTGTAGGCGCTAATGTAGACCCTTCCTCGTGGACCAAACGCTCTTAAAGGAGGCCTCACAATGGGCCCCTGCATCACCTCTGGACCCACCATGACAACCTCCAGACCCTGATGTCCAGGGAACATATGGCTCAGCTCATCCAGATCTGTTGTCCTTGCACCCAGGGTCTCATTGTTTCCAGCCCCAACGATGTGGATGGTGAGTGGTTTGGAATACGGGTCTAGACCAAACATCTTCATCGCCATTCCAATAGTTAGTGGACGTGACAGGAACTCGCTAGACACGCGCCACGCAGATTCACAAAGCTCCACCTCATCTGGGCGTGGCCGGCAGGCATTGGTCCAGAGTTCTGTCATGTTCTTTCCAGACAAGGTTGGCTTTATACGGGTTGTGATGTCGCCCTGCATGGAGAGCCAGTCGTCCCAGCATCGAACCTCTTTAGCAGGTTTGGACCACACCTCTGTGGGGAAGGGCAGATCTCCTATTGGGTGAGACAACACACAGGATGTGAGGCACAACACATTCTACGCTGCCCCAAGTACACTTCACAATTCAAAATAAATACAAGGATGCCTTAACCCAAAGCCCGGTTGCCTCTGCCAGGACATTAGGACTTGGCTATAGACTGCCATTTGCTTTTTCACCACTTTTCCCTTCTGGTATTGTATTAAATATTGAATTTTCTGTATTTTCTAATTTGTTTGTTTGGGAAAGCTAGTTTAATCATGGCTCTAGTGTAAGGTTTTTATCTCATGTTTTGGCCTTCATTTCCCATAATTAATCTTTTTTTCTGTTTTCTGGATGTATGGGTTTAATTTCACTGCGTAACAAAACACCTGAAGTTTTAACATGAGTGTCTAAACTTTTTTATACCTACTGTAATTTTAATTAATATTGATCATGGAAATTGCCCAAAATAAAGGAATAAAAAAAAAAAATTAACAGGTCTGGTGTTTTCAATGATGGCAAAAAACTGTAACCAATCAACTACCATTTTTGATCTGCCTGTCTACTTACTCTTCATCCTCACCTTTATAAACAAGCCACTCCACAAGCCTGTCCACCGCAGCCATACGCAACTTAACACAAAACTTCTTATGCACAGACCAGTCCTGCTTCTGACAATCTTTACTGCAGTAATACACATTTAAACACCTGTAACATACAGAGAAACCGTGAGAGGCACAATCTATACACACAGAGTAATGAGGAAAGTAATCAGATGATTAAAAATTAAATGTTCTAAAGCCCAGTGAATGAGTCTGTTTCAGCCAACTTCACCTGATGTCTAATGAGCAAGTCGCTCGTAGGGTTCGTAGTTTGTGTAATAAATGTTATTAACATGCCAATTTAAAAAGGAAACCAATATAATTAACATTATACAGCAGTAAGTTACGGATCGCCTCTGAACAGTCTGTGTCGTTCTGTTCACGGCTAACGCCAGCTACAAGCCACTAACTCGCTTCTAACACAAGGCCGAATCCCAAATCCCTCTCTAACTCCTGATTAAGGGCACTACTTGGTGTGAGGAACAAGGGATTAGCGCACTGTTGTTTGGGCTTATAAAACAAAACCTGGTGAGTTTTTCAGGACTGTCCGCCACCTCCATGGTTTATTCTCCTCAAGTTCTGACTACACAGTACCGCTAAGAGTTTAACACCACTCTCACCTCCTGTTAATTACACTAAGCTCATATGGAAGGATGTGTGTGGGCCGAGCAAAATAACTGGTGAAGAAAGGAACAAATCATTACCTGTTGATCATAACTGGTGTTTGTGGAACTGTTTTATAAAAGCGATATCACACTCGTGGTCGTGCTGTTGTGCTGAATATCAGCACGATCGCATCACAGTTGTTCGGATCTTCAGTACGACAACACGACCTCGAGTGTGTTACTGCTAAAATAATAATAAAGTACAATGTGCACATGAAGAGGTTCGTCTGACCTGGCACAGCGTTTCAGCGGGTCTGTCCCCTGTGACGGCTGTTTCCCACATCCCGCACAGAATTTGAAGGATTCTTCCATTTTCTCAAACATTTCCTTCTGAGTGCGGAAAGTGAGAGCTTTACTCTCTAAAGAACTACAAAAAGAAGAGATACAAAGTGAAACAAACAACACAAACAACCCAATGACCATTTCCCCTCATTCAGCACTCTCAGGACGGATACACACGCTCCAACACCCTTATTGTAACACAACTAACTTCTTTACTACAATTACAAGTTGCAGGATAAGTGATTATAACACCAGAAAGCTATCGTTCTACCGGAGCAGATGTTTTAAAACTATTAACTTTTCATGTAGTTATTAGGAGAAGTGTTTTATCATGATGGATAAATGTCTGGATGAAGTTATTTAAAAACTTATTTTGGTTTAAATCAGATGTAACACACACCATCCAGTCGGAGTTTCTTTACTCTCACACCTCATTCATACCAGTGTATATAAACAGGGTGATTTATCTGTGTGTGTGTGTGTGTGTGTATTCACAGCGCTGTGCCTGAGCATCCTGGAGCTGGTTGAGTTTTATTATTTAAAGCTTTTATTACCCTGATGGAACTGCGAGTGTGATGGTCAGTGTGTGCAGCACATGAGTTATGTGTGTGTGTGTGTGTGTGTGTGTGTGTGCGTTTCGGCCGTGTGGTTCTGTTCCTCATTCTCAGCTCCGTCATGTGGTGAAGGTCTGGGGCTAAAAATACCACCACCTGTTCCACCATGTCTGTGTAAGTGCTCCACACACACACACACACACACACACACACACACACCACTATGCTGTACAGACCCTTCAATAAAATACATGAATAAAGTAATGGAGTCTCTCTAACTGATGAACAGACATGAGAAATAAAACCTGGGCTCTAAGCTCCGCCTCCAGGCTTTACGTCACTTCCTGTGTGTCAGGTATTTATCCTGTTGATCCATGAGAGTTGAGAAGGTTCTCTAAAGATCATTATTAGATTTCATACATATGTGGTGAAGACTAGAAGAGTTTGAGTATCTTTACTCAGGTTAAGTGTTTATCATGATGTCCTGCTGAACTCAGGATACACAGCTCAGTGTGTGTGTGTGTGTGTGTGTGTGTGTGTGTGTGTGTGTGTGTGAGTGTGTGTGAGTTAAAAAAATAAATAAAATAGATAAATAAAGCTCTTACCTGCTGCAGTCTGTCATTCTGAACGTCTTTCTCGTTTCTTTCTCCTTCCTCAGATCTGATTTCAGAGCTCTTATTATATTTAAGCGTGCACACACACACACACACACACACACACACACCCAAACACTCGGTGAGGTTTATATCCTCCTACACGACCTTCTCCAACCTTCTCCTGTCTTCTCCCGTCCCCTCGTCCCAGGGGTCGCTGGTGATCACCAGGAGCAGGAGTTATTTCCAGAAGGAACCAGAACTGTGTTTAACAGATATGAGGGAGGGCCTGGGAGAGGCTTTAACACCAACACTGATGATAACAACCTCGGGCAGATCAGGAAACTGATGTACAAGTGAGGAATGAACCACTGTGGGAGGCGGAGTTAAAGACAGAAATCAACAGTAAAGGAGTGGCCTGGCTGTGATTGACTGCACCTGATGATTCTCTCCTTTTATTCCTCCGATACCACAGCAATTTATTACCCCTTACAATAAACTCATAAATAAATATAAGTATACTGTATATTTTATTAAATGAGTGTGTGTGTGTGTGTGTGTGCCCTGCAATCAACATCCCACCCTGTCCAGGGTGTACCCTGCCTCATGCCCTACGTCTCCTGGGATAGGTTCAGGTCCCCCGTGACCCTGAATACAGGATGAAGCGGTAAAGAAAATGAGTGAGTGAGTGAGTGAGTGAGTAAGTGAGTGAGTGAATGAGTGAGTGAGTGAGTGAGTGAGTGAGTGAGTGAATGAGTGAGTGAGTGAGTGAATGAGTGAGTGAGTGAGTGAGTGAATGAGTGAGTGAGTAAGTGAACGAGTGAATGAGTGAGTGAATGAATGAGTGAGTGAGTGAATGAGTGAGTGAATGAATGAGTGAGTAAGTGAATGAGTGAGTGAGTGAATGAGTGAGTGAGTAAGTGAATGAGTGAGTAAGTGAGTGAATGAGTGAGTGAGTAAGTGAACGAGTGAATGAGTGAGTGAATGAATGAGTGAGTAAGTGAGTGAATGAGTGAGTAAGTGAATGAGTGAGTGAGTAAGTGAACGAGTGAATGAGTGAGTGAATGAATGAGTGAGTGAGTGAATGAATGAGTGAGTGGACATTTTATCTACATTACATACAGTTCCTGTGTTCACTTATGCTACAGCAGTGATAAACACTCGCTCCCTCTCTCTCCCCCCCCTCTCTCTCCCTCTCTCTCTCTCCCTCCCTCTCTCTCTCTTTCTTTATTCTCTCTCTAAGTTAAGACATACAAATTGCAGTGTGCACCGTAAATCCCCCAAACATTTTCAGCTACAGCTTAACTCTGTTACACACTAACATTACACACACACACACACACACACACACACACACACACACACACACACACACACACATTGTTTCCTTATGGAAAAGATCTTCAATTACACACATCTTCCGACCAATCAGAATCAAATTGAAGAAGCTTTGTGAAAGTTGTACATGGCTTTAATCTATATGATGTGATAGAGGGATAAATAATAAAGAACATAAAAGCTTAAACAGGAGGAATGAGACTGAGAGCTGGAGATTTAAGTTTGAAATTTATTTCACATGATTTATGATATGTGCAGTTCATTAGTGTGTCCACTAGAGGGCAGCGCAGATTAAAGCTGAAGTGTTGTAAGAGGCCTAATGTAGACTGATGCAGACTTTTCAGGGTAAAAGCTTTGAGTTCAGCAAAAAGTAGGAAAAACACACTTCAGTCCACACTTTTATAACAAAAAACATCTCTCTCGAACTGATCTAACATCTCCGTCACCGTCACAACAACAACAACAACAACAACAACAAAAGATCTGCAGCTTACTTCAAACTCAGGTGTAGAGAGTAAAGGTCACTCGGTGTGTCTTTACCAGTGTTGGGGGATGTAACTTTTTAAAGTAACTAATTACATTACAAAATTACTGCACTGTCGCCTTGCACCTCCAGGGTCCGAGTTCGATTTCCGGCCAGGCTCGATTCCCGTCTCTGTGTGCATGGAGTTTGCCGTCTGGCTCGATTCCCGTCTCTTCTTCTGATCTTACACAGTAAACTTTCTTCTCTCTTATTTAAATTTCACATAAACAAACAAACACACGCACACACACACACACACATTAATGAAAAGACTTTTTTTTTTGGAAAAATGAGCAGGGAACTTCGCTAATGACACTCGCGTGAGCACATACTTACAGAATTACTGCTATAAAGTAAAACAAACAAATAAACCTAGACTTTACCTTTGAAAAGAATCGCGACAGTGCAGTGTTTCTGTGTAGAGCAGAGAGAGTGTGTGTGTGTGTGAAGCAGAGAGGGGGTGTGGGGGTGTAAAAGGGAGAGAGAGAGAGTGTGTGTGAAGAGGCACGGTGTCAAATTACGCTCGGGCACACATAACTACAGGCTGATACAGAGAGAGAAAATGGATCTTTAACCTCTTTAATGAGACTTGCTTTTCCTTTACATGCACGCTGTACACACACGCATACAGACACAAAATAAAATAATGTTTTACACACACACACACACACACACACACACACACACACACACACGGTCACGGTGTTATAGTAAACCGTACACGCGTGCACGGATGTTGATTATACCAGTAAGAGACAAGCACTAAGACCCAGCAGGGAGACGATTACCCACAATTCCACAGCGCAAGAGAGAGAAAAAACGTTGGCTCAGTTGTGATCACGTGACGCTTGGCGTCAAAACAAGAAGCGCATGTGTGATACATGATACTCGGTACTCGTAAACCAAGACTTGTTCGTTTTTCAAGACAAAATTTATTAAAAATCTTTGCTCGTCTTGCGGAACACTCGCAAACAGCGTTACTCGCAATCCGAGGTTTCACTGTACTTAAATAGCGGACCTAACGTGTTAGATTACTCATTACATCAAAAAAGTATTCCAACGTGTTACACCCAACACTGGTCTTTACACATTAAGTTCAGTACATCTTACTCGATTAAAACTTCCTCAAAGTGTAATGTGTGTGTGTGTGTGTGTTTGTGTGTGTTTGGAGATTAAAGGTTACGTTTTCAGAACTTCCTTCTGGAGATTTAAAGTTCTTTATAAGATTAAAGATTACTCACAGCTTAAATAAATTCCTTAGTGTGTTTCTGGAGAATGAAGGTTCTAAAAAACCCGTTTGTAAAGATTAAAGGTTTGCATATTTAGTTTTAATTGAAAGTTTTGAAACACTCCTTTTTGAAGCTTTACAGTTCTTCAGGAGATGAGATGTTTCTCAGAAGATAAAGTTTCTACAAATGGTTCATTGGAGTGCGCTTCTGGTGGTCAAAGGTTTTTCTAAACATGACTGATATTAAAGGGTCTCTCCCCTCGTTAATGGAGGAACAATGTTCTCCTGATCTCAATAATGAATATTTTAACAGAATTTGTATTAAAGAATTGTGTCTGTGCAGAGGTTTACATGGAGGATAAAGGGTCCTTAAAAGGTCTTTGTTTAGATTAAAGGTTCCTCTCTGTGTTTAAGGGTCTTCTGAGTTCCTTTATAGACACAAAATATTCCTCAGATTGGTGAAAGTTAAAGGTTCCTCAAATTTTTATGTGGAGATCAAAAATAATTTTTGTTGAGATTGAAGCTTGTGAGAATTCAAGAATCCCTCAAAGATCTATGTGGAATTTTCTTTTTTGGAAAAACCAAAGCTTCATTCATGCTACAGTTATAAGATAAGAGAGTAAAGGTGTTTGTGGAAGACCTGGTCATCCTCATCCGGCTTATGATCCAAGCAGGCCCTGGAAGTTAACGTAGACAGCATTGCAGTAGCTCGGCTCTTTATTGGGACTCGACTGCACCTGCTCAGGCTTCTGGGAGCTGAAAGGGTTCGGTCCAGTGCCTTTAATGTCCATCTCCAACTCCACCAGGATCTGCACAGAGTACTGCTGCTCTCTATCACTGAGAAAGAGAGAGAGAGAAATGAGGCATTTCTTGCACTATACTTTTTATTTAAGTGTGTGTGTGTGTGTGTGTGTGTGTGAGAGAGAGAGAGAGAGAGAGAGAGAAAGAGAGAGAGACTTACTTGTACATGGTGAACATTGAGGGAATGCTGTAGTCTCGGAGCAAGAGCAGCGTGGGCAGCCAGCCTTCTCCTAAACCCTGAGACGCATGAAACCCTGCACACACACACACACACACACACACACACACACACACACACACACACACACACAGTATTGCAGCTTTATATTAATGCACTCACTCTAGTATCATTTCCATGCAGCAGCTCATTCACAGGGACGTATACAGAGTTTATCGCTGCTATAATGTAAATCACACCAGGAACTACAAATGATTTTGAATTATAAAGTATAACGTTGTTCTTTAATAAATAAAAACTGTACCTGATGGAAACTAATTGTGGTGTAAGAGCAATGAAACCCTTCAAGAATGATTATTGTCTATCCTCTATATCACTTAGTCCAATTCAGGGTCATGGTGGTAGCAGTAGAAGCGGAGATGCCCAGATTTCCTGTCTCCAGCAACTTCCTACAGCTCCTCCTGGGCGAGCCCCAGCTGCTTCCAGATCAGTTTAAAGACATACTGTAATCCCTCTAGTGTGTACTGGTACAGCATCGGTACCACATCACTGCAAAAGCTAAACTGAACCTATGATCATCCCCTTTCACATCATTTGAGATACTCAAACCCCTCCACCTGGTATAGGCCCCCACTTTCCCTTTCCAAGTCAACAAAACACATGTAGACTGGACTGGCCAACTTTTACTCCCCTTCAGTCATCTGTGTGAGAGTAAAAAGCTTTCTTCCTCCCAAATCCACTATCAACGTTAGCCTCTTTTCCTTAGCATTAACCAGTGAGGATAAGAAGTTTGATGTCCTGGTAATTGGCACATTCCCTCTGGTCCTCTTTTGTTTAAAGATGGGGACCCCAGTTGGTCACCAGCCCAGATTGCCAGTCCAAAGGCACTGTGTCAGCGATGACATTCCAACAAAACTGACCGCCAATCTTATCCACCCCTGAATCCTTGCCACTGCAGAGTTTAAATACCTCAGTGTCCTCAGGGACGATCTGCCCATCTTGATTCACGCACACTTACATTCCATACAGACTTAAATAATGCTCTTCATTGTGTAAAGCTGCTTTGCGACAATGACAATTGTTAAAAGAGCTATAAAAATAAAAAATTGAATTGAACTTTAGCTTAAGAGATGGATTTAGGCTCACCTACTGCTTCCAGCCCCACCTTCCCGTTAGGAGGCACATCTCTTAGGTTCAGCAGCTCCTCAAAGTGCTGTTTCCAAAGCTTTCCTAAGTCACTAGTCAATGGCAGAGTTTCACCATCCTTACTTAACACAGCAGCAAGGATGCTTGCTTAACACCCCCCCCCCCTATTTAAAAACACATCAAAGCTGCCAAACAGCTTTCCAGAACATCTTTGAAGCCAGCTGCAAGTCACTTTTCATGGCCTCTCCAAACGCTATCCTTTCTGCACCTGTCACTGCCATGCCTTTTTTTTTGCCTGTTGGTTTTCCTTTGCTGGAGCTGAAACTCCTCGAGCCAGCCAGGCTCAAAAAGCCTCCGTCTTTACCCTGACAGCTTCTCTCACCTCTAATACTACTGTTTGATATTTACATTTAGGCATTTGGCAGACGCTCTTATCCAGAGCAACTTACAATTTACCATCATTGGATAGATTCTTGCAGGTGCCAACAAGCTTTTGACCACAGATATTGCATGTACGTCTGTTTCTATAATGGAGATCTTATACAAGATCTATTTTATACATTTATTCCCCTTTTTCTGAATTTTTACGATTTTCTCCCCTAATTTAGTCGTGTCCAATTCCTCCCAGTCACTGGAGGCTCCCACATTGGGTTCAACTGCCAATCAGTCGGGAGGGCCGCAGGCCGACCCACATGACGTCACCAACCAATTTTTTCGAACTGCTTGCTCACGCAGTGTTGGGGGCGGCGTAACACACTCGGAGGAACCTGATTGGCTTGTAGAGCCGTGATTAATGTGGGAGCACTGAGTACCCCTCACCCCCCCCCTCTGAGAGAGCTCCGGCTGTGAGAGGTAACAGCATCACCCGGGGATTGAACCAGCGATCTCCGGATGATAGGGCGAGCGCTTTACCACTGCGCCACTCGGAAGCTGTACAAGATCTATTTTGATTCAGTTTTATTTTCCCTATTTCCTGGGACTTGTGAAAAGCTTTCTCAGAGGTGGGAATTAAAATACATTTGCAAATAAATAAATCTGAGTCTTCCACCAATGACCCCAGCTACTCGTTTGGGTCTACCTGGCTGTCTCCCCAGCATCTGATCCAAATCATCACCAGATGAACAATGAAATCTGTCTGCAGGGTCATCTCTAAGACAACCCTACTTTCTCCATGATGGCTGAGGATTCTACACTGCTGTCAGGTGCATACTGTATTGGTACAAAATAGTTTTCCTCTCTGCAACTCAAAGTCAATTTCAATCACAAGGCTCTTGTCAGGTGGACAAACTCTAACTTTACTGCAGCCAGCCACTGACTTGTCCCCACACCCACCTGGTGCTGCACGCCCTGAGGAACTCCTGTGTAGCGAAGGACCAGCCCTTATCGAGGAGTTCATACCAGACTCTTCCTCAGAGCTTCCTCAGACTCCTCCCCCAGTGAAGTTACAGACTGTTTATTTTACAATTATACCTACAAATGCTGTTTATAATTAACTATGTTACAAACAACACCTGTTTTTATAATAATATTACTGTTTTTTAAATACACAAACTAAACAGGCTCTAATGAAAATAAAATCAATTATAAGATGTGTGTGCGTGTGTGTGTGTGTGTGTGTGTGTGTGTGTGTATACAGTATGTAGTGATTATAAACATGAGCTTTTTGTAATAAGGAGTCGTGAACCAATAGCAGCGGTTTAGGCCAGGACCTTAAATGTGTCTGATACTGATACCTCTAACAGCTGCTGGGGGTAAGAGCTCACTAATGTGTTAAGCAACATAAAAGCTGTGAGTGACCACACACACGCACACACACACACACACACACACACACACACACACACACACATTTATGGACGTGACTAAATGCAAATGATCTGACTAGGGATACAGGTATGAAGTAAGACTCTACCATAAGATTAAGACTTGAGACCTTGTGTGTGTGTGTGTGTGTGTGTGTGTGTGTGATGATGAATATTAAACATGGCTGATTGGTCCACCTGTGGCCACAAATCACCGTCATGGCCACCAGTCTAAAGCTTACACAGAGAGGGACTGAGTTACAGGATTGTGTGTGTGTGTGTGTGTGTGTGTGTGTGTGTGTGTGAACCGAAGCTTAGGAACAAACCCAGCGCTCTGGTTTATCACCATCTTAAAGACCGCCTTTACACTGAACGCAGCCAATCATCCATGACATTGGACATGATGTCATTTCTTACTCATTCTCTATAGCACGTACCCAGAACCCCCGAAACCCTGTACAGGATACGTACTATGGAACACGAGTCATGTCCGGTAACACATGCAGGTGTGCATTTAACGAGTTTCAGCTTGCTTCTGGTTGGAGATCTTGTCACATGTGTGTCTCTTTGGGATGCGTCCAGTGTCTGGAAACGGTTTCACTCTACCATGAAGACGGTTCTGGCCTCGCCTGATGTTGACAGCTGTTTCTCTGAGAACTTGACTTGGCTGCAGTCGCTCGATAGTTCAGGACTGGAATTTCCTACGAGTCTACTGAACTGGCTGCCACCTAACACACAGTATGACTTCAGATCAATTCCTGCTCTCTGTTTCACCCAGATAAGGATGGGTTCCCTCATCAGGGACTATCTGACCATTTTGATTCATACACACTCACATTCTGTACAAACTTAAATAATTCTTTTGATTGTGTAAAGCTGCTTTGCGACAATAACAATTGTTGAAAGCGCTATACAAATAACATTGAATTGAACATGCAAACTCCATGCGCACAGACCCGAGGCAGGAATTAAACCCTCAACCCTTGACCCTTGCTATCCACTACGCCACTCCGCCACCCGAGATGATGATCATTGTAATGTCACAACGGTCAGTGTCTCTGTTTCCATTAATTGACTCTGGCTCCAGTTACTGTAGTTCCACACACCGATCGGTATCTTCATATCTACAATGTCTGTGTGTTTACATGCAGGTGTGTGTACCTGGATGAAACCCCATCACTAAGTCTGGTCTTGCTGCCTCGCCTTTTTCCACAAGCTCTTCCCAGAACTCATGGTACAGACCCTTGTAGGCGCTGATGTAGACCCTTCCTCGTGGACCAAACGCTCTTAATGGAGGCCTCACAATGGGCCCCTGCACCACCTCTGGCCCCACCATGACAACCTCCAGACCCTGATGTCCAGGGAACATATGGCTCAGCTCATCCAGATCTGTTGTCCTTGCACCCAGGGTCTCGTTATGCCCGGCCCCGACCAGGTGTATGGTGAGAGGTCTGGAATACGGGTCAAGATGAAACATTCTAATCCCGAGTCCTATTGTCAGCGAACGTGAGAGGAACTCGCTAGACACACGCCACACAGATTCACGAAGCTCTGCTTCCTCTGGGCGTGGCCGGCATGCATTGGTCCAGAGTTCTGCCATGTTCTTCCCAGACAGGATAGGTTCCATGCGGGCTGTGAGGTCACCCTGCATGGAGAGCCAGTCGTCCCAGCAACTAACCTCTTTAGCAGGTTTAGACCACGCTGCTGTGGAGAAGGGCAGGTCTCCTAAACACAGTCACAAAAAATATTGTAAACTGAAGTGTTGAATATTTTATATAGATAGAGTGTGTGCTCTGGGTTATGACTTCTCATCTGAAAGTCCAACTGAAAAATTCCACTAGTTCTTTCCATAAAACAACTGACAAAACAAAAATAACAGACCACTTGAAGGTAAATCTAACCAGTCTCACCTGTGTGCATTTAACGAGTCTCACCTGTGTGAACATAACAAGTCTCACCTGTGTGTATAAGCCAGTCTATCAGCCTGTCTATGGCCACCATTCTCAACTTCTTGCAGAACTTCTTATGAAGACTCCAGTCCTTCTTCTGACACTCTTTACTGCAGTAGTACACGTTTAGGCACCTGGAAGGAAAAGAGTTTGGGTGAATGGTGAGCTTAATTTAGAACCAGGCCTCATGGTTTTCGCAGTTTGAGCATTTTTATGAGAACTGCATGACATATCTGTGTAACTTCACACTGCGCCAAGCCATCATAAACTCTAACCACTGCTCAAAGACAGGGGCAGCAGAATGTGGAGGGTATTTATGGCTCTTTATTGCAGCTTGGAGTCAAACATTCATACAGCAGTCAGATGCTAATCTCAGAGGGCCAGATGGTGTTAAAACCCAAATCTATGACCTTTATCACACCAGCTGCCACAGGATTTACGATTTACTCTGCGTGGGGTAACCTGCTACTCGTCCTGACCTACAGCTCTTATTAAACATGGCTCAGACTGCTTCTGCACGCCGACATCATCATCACGGCTTCTCACTGTAACGTCTTCAGAAGGACATTAGATTACATTAGATTAGATTCAACCTTATTGTCACTGCATATGTAAGTACAAGGCAACAAAATACAGTTAGCATCCAACCAGAAGTGCATTTTCGCGGTGCAGAATAATTTGCATATATAAACAGTGAAGGAGGAAGTGGAAATGAGCAAATGTTTATAGGTGGGTGCAATAAGGAAGGTATTGTAAACCAAAATAAAGAATTTGCATGTAAACAGTATACAGAGAAGGAGTTATATAAGTGCAATGATTTTAGATGTATGCAATAAGGAAGATATTGTGCACCATGATAAATAATTTGCAGATGTAGATTGTTTATAGATTTATATACACTGTGTGCAATGAAGGAAAATATATACAGGTTTTAATGAGCCCAATCACCGTGGCGTCATCTGCAAACTGCAAAAAGAGGAAGAGAGAGTAGAGAAAGGGACTTAGCACACAGCCCTGTGGTATTCCGGTGCCAAGGATGGAAGAGCAGTGGTTATCTACCTGAACATGATGGAGCCTATTGGTCAGAACGTCCAGGAGCCAGTTGTATAGTGATGCACTAATGCCCAGGTCTTCGAGTTTGGTGACTAACTTGGAAGGGATGACCATGTTTAAAGGCTAAACTGAAGTCAAGGAAAAGCAATCTGATATAGGTGTCTTTATTGTCCATGTGAGAGAGGACGTATTAATCTATACACTGATACGCAGAGAAGTGGTGTACTACATATAGTTAATGCTAAAGTGAATGATAATACTAATAGACAGCTGATGCTAGGCTAATAAAAAGGTAATGCTAGGCTAATAGAGGTGAAGCAAGGCTAAGAGAGAATAATTTTATGCTAATTATATCCTTGTTGTTTCTGGTTATGTGTGTGTTGTTTGTTTTAGGCTTATTAACTAAACAGGTGCTAGAGCATCATGAGGCTCTAAAACAGTGGTGTGTGTGTGTGTGTGTGTGTTATGCCCTTGACTTTACTCCTGTCCACACCTTTATACCCCATAGTCCATGGAGCTAAGCTTCAGGATTAATATGTTTTATTTTCTATAGAAACCCACAAAACACACACACACACACACAAGGCTGAGGCTGTTGAGGTACACTGCTTGTCCCTACAAACACAGACTCATTTCAGATGCTACATTTCATGTAAAATCCTTTTTCTGTAAAATAAAAACATAATCATACAAATAACTAAATGAATCATTAGGTAAACGTGTGGTTGGTCAAATGTGTGGCTTGTCAAACATTCAGCTATTTAAGCATACAACTAGCTAATCATAACGGTAATTAAACGTATGGCTAGTTAAGCATGCAGCTAACTACATACTACGAACTAACATAAAATACATTTAAATAAAATCCTCATTATTTATCTTCCAAAGCCACAGAGAGCCGCGGCAGAGGGATGAAAGAGACATGCGGCTCCAGAGGACGCCTGGTCTAGTTAAGCGTATGGCTAATAGTTAATCCATGTGGCTAATTAAGCATACAGCTTAATTTACATGAAAAGCCCTGTGAGATGATGCTAACGCTAAGTGTTGCTCTTAATGTTAGCATTAGTTTGCTTTATTTAAAATAATTAGCTTGTTGTCGTAGCTCAGACTAGCATCTGTTTCAGCTAATGAACCTCACCGGGCAGCCAATCAGGTTCTCACTAATGATGTGATGAACAATATGATAACAATAATTATTATTATAATAAAATTATAAATATGACTTTTTTACAGAATATTGTAGCTTTTGATTAATTATGAGGGAACTTTCTGTGCGAGCACGTTCTCTTACACACCCTCTCTTACACAGCAGTGACACTGGAGACTCCTTACAATCCTTAGATCAGGATTTATCAGGGTGTAGTTTGTTAAACCTCACAGTGTACTATCAAATGTGTTTTAATTATTTATAAACATTATAAATCAACAGTAAGTGTAACATTCTGTTTCTGCTTTGAAATTCACTGTTGTTGTGTTTACGTCTCTTTACTGTCACTAGCGGTGATTGGTGATGAAGTCAGAGACCTTGGAGAAGTTTTAGATCTTCATTCTAACGAGGAGAGACTAACACTGAGACACGATGTCAGAGGAACGCATTTTAACCATACAAAACGTTTAAATTTAAAAAACAGATGTGTAATGTAGACCTTAAATATGAAGTGATATTATATTATTATTATAAATTATTATCCATGACGAGGACAGAAACAGGGACAGACTAAAGGCTAAATGTGTGTCTTTGATCTCTAATTTGCAGTAAGTGTTAACGTCATTACAGTACGATCAGACGCACAGTGAAGTGGATCTGTGGTTAGAACTGGACTTCCGTCCTTGTCCCAGTATACACACGCACGGCAGGGGAATTGATTTATGGAGTATGTCCGACTCCCCTACACTATGTGGCGCTATGTGCACTTTTACCATGTTAGTATTGTGTTACATCTAACACTAAATACTAGACCAATAAGTTAGCTGGCGGCAAACTGCACTCACTTAGCACAGCGTCTGAGCGCCGAGGGGTCGGGCAGGTGGGCAGGGAGTTTAGAGCAGCAGGCACAGAACTTAAAAGTCTCCTCCATCTTCTGAAACATCTCCTTGTGAGAGCGGAACCCGACCTTCCCTCTCCCCTCCAGAGCCGCTCTGATGGACAAACAGACAGGTATATCCATTAGCTGGAATGCAAAATAAATGTGTGTGTGTGTTTGCTCACATATTTAATGACTTCACAGGAAATGGAGTGTGCAAAACGTGTGTGTGTGTGTGTGTGTGTGTGTGTGTGTGTGTGTGTGTGTGCACCTGCATAGATGAAAATTGGGGACAAACATCAGAGTTCACACTAGTCTGGGAACCTCTCAACACTTAGGGACATACACACTGGTCCCCAAGTGCTTTGGTATTCTAAATGTGTTCAGGTGGCCAAGAAAGTGTACTGGTATAAAGGTTATGTTTAAATGTAACACGACTTCAACCCCATTTAACCGGCTGATGCTAATACATGCTAATGCTACACACTGATTCTACACATTAATGCTACACGAACAAACCAATTTTTCTTTCCTAATTGGGACGTTCAGTTCTTTTATTTATGATTTTTTGATTAATGTTTAATGATGATGTTTAACATGATAAAATGCGAGATGACGTCAAGAATCTTTTGTCCCGGCGTGTGTGTGTGTGTGTGTGTGGGTCCCGGGGGCCTTACATACGGTGCGCCCCAGGAGCGTATGCACACAACACGCTCACCGGAAGTAAACAACAGCCCCAGGTAAGTGGAATCTCATATCTCTACATGACAGAAACAAAAACGTGTAGCCTGTTAGCGCTTGTTATTTACAGATGTAATACGTTAGAATTAAAGTGGAACGGAGCCGGTTAACAGGCTGCCAGGGAGAGCTGGGGTTAGTTTATAGACATTTCTTGTGGTTGGTTACCAGGTTTACACATATCTCAGAGGGATTTTGGTTCTTCTTTACAGATCTTCACTAAATCCGTAAGGTTTCTTGCCTGTCACTTGGCAACACAAAGTTTTAGTTCCCTCCATGAATTTTCTATAGGGTTAAGGTCTGGAGACTGGCTAAGGCCACTCGATCACCTCAATTTACTTTTTCTTGAGCTACTCCTTTGTTGCCTTGGTGTTATGTTTTGGGTCACTGTCATGCTGGAAGTCACATCCAAGACTCATCTTCAGTGTTCTGGCTGATGGAAGGAGGTTCTCGTCCAAGATTTTACAATACATGGCCCCAGCCATTGGCGAAGCCTACGTTTAGCAGAAAAACAGCCCCAAAGCATGATGTTTCCACCTCTGTGCTTGACTGGATTATGTTTTTATGGTCATATGGTCCAAACATGGCTAGTCGTGTTGATGCCAAAGAGCTCAAATTTGGTCTCATCTGACCACATCACTTTCTTCTAATTGTTCTCTGTTCTCTGGCTATCTTATGGGCACTACTGGATTTCAATCCATGGCGTCATATTGTGTTACCAGTGGTTTGTTTGTTGACTGTTGTCCCAACTGCCTTGAGCTCCTCTAATTTGGTCCTGGGCTGATCCCTCATTTTTCTCATAATCATCGTTAGCCCAAAGGGCGAAATCTTGCATGGAGCTCCAGACCGAGGGTGATTGATGGTTATTTTGTATTTCTTCCATTCGTTCCAACAGTTCTCTTTCTGACTAAGCTGCTTGCTGATGTCTTGTAGCCCATTCCAGCCTTATCCAGGTATACAGTCCTGTCCCTGACATTCTTTGACAGCTCTTTGGTCTTGCCCACGGTGGTGAGGTTTGAATGGAAGATAGAGGTTCTATGGACAGGTGACTTTTATACATATAACGAGTTGTCGTTCACGCCACATTCTTAAAGTAACAGGACTAATCTGTGTACATAAGCACATACTCAGTCTATAGACGCTAGAATTATTGTTAGTTGGTAGGGGATTAAATACAACACAATCTCAGTTAGACACAGCGGCCGTAAGTACGGTTCATTGCAACTTACCACGGATTTTGGCGTAGTGACTACATTTACAATTTTTCTGCATGAAAAATAAACCATGATTATTTTTTCCGCCGGACCTCTCGGAAGCTCACAGACCCTGCATCTTACCGTGAGTCAAACCGCAAAGGTGAGATAGGGTATAATGGCCCCCAGCATACACACACACACGTGAGATAGTGTATAATGGCCCCCAGTATACACACACACACACACACACACACACACGTGAGATAGGGTATAATGGCCCCCAGTATACACACACACACACACGTGAGATAGGGTATAATGGCCCCCAGCATACACACACACACGTGAGATAGTGTATAATGGCCCCCAGTATACACACACACACACACACGTGAGATAGGGTATAATGGCCCCCAGTATACACACACACACACACGTGAGATAGGGTATAATGGCCCCCAGTATACACACACACACACACACACACACACACACACACACACGTGAGATAGGGTATAATGGCCCCCGGGATACACACACACACACACTCACACGTGAGATACGGTATAATGGCCCCCAGTATACACACACACACGTGAGATAGGGTATAATGGCCCCCGGGATACACACACACACACGTGAGATAGGGTATAATGGCCCCCGGGATACACACACACTCACGTGAGATAGGGTATGATGGCCCCCGGGATACACACACACGTGAAATAGGGTATAATGGCCCCCAGTATACACACACACACACACACACACGTGAGATAGGGTATAATGGCCCCCGGGATACACACACACACACGTGAGATAGGGTATAATGGCCCCCAGTATACACACACACACGTGAGATAGGGTATAATGGCCCCCAGTATACACACACACACACACGTGAGATAGGGTATAATGGCCCCCAGTATATACACACACACGTGAGATAGGGTATAATGGCCCCCGGGATACACACACACACGTGAGATAGGGTATAATGGCCCCCAGTATACACACACACACGTGAGATAGGGTATAATGGCCCCCAGTATACACACACACACACACGTGAGATAGGGTATAATGGCCCCAGTATATACACACACACGTGAGATAGGGTATAATGGCCCCCGGGATACACACACACACGTGAGATAGGGTATAATGGCCCCCAGTATATACACACACACGTGAGATAGGGTATAATGGCCCCCGGGATACACACACACACGTGAGATAGGGTATAATGGCCCCCGGGATACACACACACACGTGAGATAGGGTATAATGGCCCCCGGGATACACACACACACGTGAGATAGGGTATAATGCCCCCCGGGATACACACACACACGTGAGATAGGGTATAATGGCCCCCGGGATACACACACACACGTGAGATAGGGTATAATGCCCCCCGGGATACACACACACACGTGAGATAGGGTATAATGGCCCCCGGGATACACACACACACGTGAGATAGGGTATAATGGCCCCCGGGATACACACACACACGTGAGATAGGGTATAATGGCCCCCGGGATACACACACACACGTGATATAGGGTATAATGCCCCCCGGGATACACACACACACGTGAGATAGGGTATAATGCCCCCCGGGATACACACACACACGTGAGATAGGGTATAATGGCCCCCGGGATACACACACACACGTGAGATAGGGTATAATGGCCCCCGGGATACACACACACACGTGAGATAGGGTATAATGCCCCCCGGGATACACACACACACGTGAGATAGGGTATAATGCCCCCCGGGATACACACACACACGTGAGATAGGGTATAATGCCCCCCGGGATACACACACACGTGAGATAGGGTATAATGGCCCCCGGGATACACACACACACGTGAGATAGGGTATAATGGCCCCCGGGATACACACACACACGTGAGATAGGGTATAATGCCCCCCGGGATACACACACACACGTGAGATAGGGTATAATGCCCCCCGGGATACACACACACACGTGAGATAGGGTATAATGGCCCCTGGGATACACACACACACATGAGATAGGGTATAATGGCCCCTGGGATACACACACACACGTGAGATAGGGTATAATGGCCCCCGGGATACACACACACACGTGAGATAGGGTATAATAGCCCCCGGGATACACACACACACACGTAAGATAGGGTATAATAGCCCCCGGGATACACACACACACACGTGAGATAGGGTATAATAGCCCCCGGGATACACACACACACACGTGAGATAGGGTATAATAGCCCCCGGGATACACACACACACACGTGAGATAGGGTATAATAGCCCCCGGGATACACACACACACACACACGTGAGATAGGGTATAATGGCCCCCGGGATACACACACACACACACACACACACACACACACACACGTGAGATAGGGTATAAAGGTATCGTTTTATTCACTGGAATGCAACTATAAATTTAATATAATGTTTCTGTTTGTTTTTTATTGATATTCTGTCTCTATCCTTTACAATAAACCTATGATAAAATTATAGATTCCTGTTTGCAAGTGAGCAAACTTACAAAATCTTTTTTTGGAGTAAGCCATGCTGTGTCGCACTTTTGTTTCTGTTTCTTCCGCACACTCTGTCTATACATGGTAAACTATTGCATTAATTGGCTTTGTTGAATGATGTGTATAGCCACGCCCACCTCGAGGATAAAACGCGCAAGATTACTGGTACATTAATAACATTGTCTAAACTGTTCCATGATGTTCCATGATCTTAGCGGTACCAGCTTTATTGCTGCTGCTTTTACACTTGCTTCCAGACATCCCATAGTGTACAATACTGTACACTACACCACAGCCACTAGCAGAAAAACGCTGCACGCATCTGACAATGTACCCTGGATATGTCATCTAACATCCGCAACTGAACTTGCAGGACTCTACCCGTTCTTATCTTTGAAAGTTTAACTCGAAGGTTCATATATTGATGACTTCTCATTTATCAGAAGAGTATCAGTCAGCAAAGCTGTCACTCGGTCCGGATCTGGACCTCAGTCTGCCATTTAGTGATGTCTGATCTATAGTTTACGATAGTGTCCTGGTCTCTAGTGTAACCTTACAGTTTCAGTGCTTTTAGAGGTAACTGTATGTGTACACACAAACATACACACCGAGGTAAGTGTTTACAAAATGCATAGAACAATCCACATTGATGTCTCGTGCCTTCCAGTATGTACTGATTTTGTCATTTGTAAGGAAATGGATAGACATGATAGTAATGTCATGTTTCTGTTTGCATAATGTGCATAAACTAAAGTAATTCATTACGGCCTAATTAAAAATATTTAGGTTTTAATTAACATCTTGAAAAAAAGGTTTTATTGTGGGATGTTTAATAAAAGTGTCAGGTGTGTTGTGCGATAAAAGAGTATCAGCGAGAATGAAAGGAAAGGTGTACAGGACAGTGGTGAGACCAGCGATGCTCTACGGCTTAGAGACAGTGGCGCTGAAGAAAAGACAGGAGGCAGAGTTGGAGGTAGCAGAGCTGAAGATGTTGAGGTTTTCCTTGGGAGTGACAAGGATGGATAGGATTAAGAATGAGTTCATCAGAGGGACAACCCACGTTAGATGCTTTGGAGATAAAGTCAGAGAGGCCAGATTGAGATGGTTTGGACATGTTCAGAGGAGAGATGGTGAATATATCGTTAGAAGGATGCTGAGGTTGGAACTGCCAGGCAGGAGGACTAGAGGAAGACCAAAGAGGAGATTTATGGATGCAGTGAGAAAGGACATGAAGTTAGTTGGTGTGAGAGAAGAGGATGCAGAGGATAGGGTTAGATGGAGGCAGATGATTCGCTGTGGCGACCCCTGAAAGGGAACAGCCCAAAGACAAAGAAGAAGAAGATTGTGGGATGTTTAATGCTTTCTGAATGTAAATGTAAAAAGATATGTTACTGATAGTGGTCTTCTTTTATGTTTTTTTTTTTAGAAAAAAACTAAACGCAGTGACTGATATCCAGGACTGAGGAGCAAGAGGAAGACGAGAAGCATTTAGTTGGAAGCCCTAATTCTGGGGAATTATTTGGAAGCCCTGAAATATCCTGAGTGATAGTGTTCATCTACGGCTCTCAAATAACACAAATCAATGTTTATAATCAGTGTCCCCAAAATTAGTAAATATGTCATAAGTCCTTATTTTCCTTCTATGCAGATGTGTGTGTGTGTGTGTGTGTGTGTACCTGTACTCAGAGTAGTCCTTCATGTTCAGTTTGTCCAGGATGACTTTGGAGAGCCCAGGAACGTTTGAGTCCAAAGAGTAGAACCCAAACTGGTCAGAGAAGACACTGTCAGGACTCGGAGCAAAGGATTCTGGTAGAGCTCCAACCGTTCCTGCCATTTTAATTACTCTGTTCACACACACACACACACACACACACACACACACACACACACACACACACACACTAAAGATGTAACTAGTGATCTGTGTGAAGAGTAACGAGAGACATATAAATAATTAAAATATAATTACACAAATTTACTAAATAAACTTAACTAAGAATGTGTTTATTAGCGTATTATACCAATAAGAAAATGTGTCTTGTTAAAATGTCATCACCACCACCACAACCACCACCATCACCACCACTCCAGCTCACAGGTAAGGCTGTTTTCCTAAGACTCTCGGTTATGTTATATATGTGATGGTGGTGGTGATTTTGGTGATGGTGGTGTTGGTGGGGGTGATGTGTGAAGGTGGTGGGATGAGGGTGGTGTTGATGGTGGTGGGGGTGATGTGTGAAGGTGAAGGTGGTGGGGTGAGGTTGGTGGTGGTGGGGGTGATGGTGGTGGCGGTGGCGGTGGTGGTGGCAGAGGTGATAATAGTGGGGGTGATTGTGGTGTTGGTGAAGGTGATATGTAAAGGTGATGGTGGTGGGGGTGAGGGTGGTGTTGGTGGTGGCAGCGGTGACAATGGTGGGGGTGATGGTGGTGGTGGGGGTGATGTGTGAATGTGATGTTGGCGGTGGTGATGTGTGATGGGGATGGTGATGGTGGTGGGGGTGAGGGTTATGGTAGCGGTGGTGATGATGGTGGTGGCAGAAGTGATGGTGATGGGCATGATGTATGATGGTGGTGGTGGTGTTGGTGGTGATGGGGATGATGGTGGTGGTGGTGATGGTGGTGGTGTTGGTGGTGGGGTGATGTGTAATGGTGGTGGTGGTGGTTAGGTTGTGGTTGTGGTGGCAGCGTTGATGGTGATGATGTGTGATGGTGGTGGGGCGGTGATGATGGTGTTGGTGGTGATGGTGTTGGTGGTGATGGTGGCGGTGGTGGTGGGGGTGGTTATGGTGGTGGGGGTGATGGTTGTGGGGGTGATGGTGGTGGGGATGATGGTGGCGGTGGTGATGGTGGTGGGGGTGATATGTGATGGGGATGGTTATGGTGGTGGGGGTGGCAGCGGTGATGGTGATGGGGATGATGTATGATAGTGGTGGTGGTGGCAGCGGTGATGGTGGGAGCGGTAATGGTGGTGGGGGTGAGGGTGATGGTGGCAGCTGTGATGGTGGTGGGGTGATGTGTGATGGGATGGTTTTAGTGGTGGCGGTGACAGCGATGATGGTGATGAGGATGATGTATGGTGGTGGTGGTGGTGGCAGCGGTGATGGTGGGAGCGGTGATGGTGTTGGGGGCGAGGGTGGTGGTGGTGATGGTGGTGGCAGCGGTGATGGTGATGGTGATGTGTGATGGTGGTGGTGTTGGTGGTGATGGTGGTGGGGATGATGTTGATGGTGGTGGGGGTGATGGTTGCGGTGGAGATGGTGGTGGTGGTGGGGGTGATGGTTGCGGTGGTGATGGTGGCGGTGGTGATGGTAGTGGTGTTGGTGATGGTTATGGTGGTGGGGGTGGTAGCGGTGATAGTGATGGGGATGATGTATGATCGTGGTGGTGGTGGCAGCGGTGATGGTGGGAGCGGTGATGGTGATAATGTGTAATGGGGTTGGGCGGTGGTGCTGGTGGTGCTGGTGGTGGGGGTGACGATGATGGTGGCGGTGGTGATGGTGGTGGGGCTGATGTGTGATGGTGGCGGTGGTGATGGTGGTGGGGGTGATGTGTAATGGGATTGATGTGTGATGGTGGTGGGGGTGATGGTTGCGGTGGTGATGGTTGCGGTGGTGATGGTGGTGGTGTTGGTGGTGGCGGTGATGTGTGATGGTGTTGGTGGTGATGGTGGTTGGGTGATGGTGGCGGTGGTGATGGTGGTGGGGGTGATGTGTGATGGGGATGGTTATGGTGGTGGGGGTGGTGGGGAAGGGGGTGATGGTGATGGTGATGTGTGAAGGTGATGATGGTGGGGCTGAGGTTGGTGGGGGTGAGGGTGGTGTTGGTGGTGATGTGTGAAGGTGGTGATGGTGGAGAGAGCTTTATAACCCCTCACTTACACACACCATTAAACATTTACAGCTCCTAGGTTGCGAACAACGGTATCTGTATAGACTGTACACTGTCACTAACACCATAACACAAAGTAACACACAATCACTAACACACACTAATAATGAATACACACTAACACAACACAAACAAAGTAACACAAACACCAACAGACGTTAACACAAACAGACACTAAGACACAAAATAATCAAAAATAGCAACAAGGCAATAACACACACTAACGCACTTACACTAACACACACTAACGCACTTACACTAACACACACTAACGCACTTACACTAACACACACTAACGCACTTACAATAACACACACTAACGCACTTACACTAACACACACTAACGCACTGACAATAACACACACTAACGCACTGACAATAACACACACTCACGCACTGACAATAACACACACTAACACTAACACTAACACACACTAACGCACTGACAATAACACACACTAACGCACTTACACTAACACACACTAACGCACTGACAATAACACACACTAACGCACTTACACTAACGCACACTCACGCACTGACAATAACACACACTAACACTAACACTAACACACACTAACGCACTGACAATAACACACACTAACGCACTTACACTAACACACACTAACGCACTGACAATAACACACACTAACGCACTTACACTAACGCACACTCACGCACTGACAATAACACACACTAACACTAACACTAACACACACTAACGCACTGACAATAACACACACTAACACAAACACTAACACACACTAACACTGAAATTAACACACACTAACAACTATCTTAAGGATAAATAAAAAGTAAATGGAGCAGCAACTGAATTTATAAAATCACACACATGTGCTTTCTCTCTCTCTCTCTCTCTCACACACACACACACACACACACACACACAAGGTAGAACATGGATATAACTACAGACTCATGTAAATAAAATTAAATGAAGAATAAAATAATCGAGATCCTCACCAAATACTTCTCACCAGATTATCACACCTTCTCCCTCTCTCTCTCTCTCTCTCTCTCTCCTTTTTTAGCCTGCTGTTCCTCCAGGTCCAGGTCCAGTACCCCAGGGGAAGATAATATTACTCCTCTCACTTTTATACCCCTCTATAACGTCCCCTCCCAAACATTCTGCTGCCCCTCAGTGTAACACTTCGCTGCACTAAATATTAACGCCTTCCTGCCCCAGACACCAGCGGCTCTAATTACCCCAGTAAATCCCCCCGGCCTTAACAGCTTAGAGTTTAAACTCGATTAAATACTCTGAATTTAAGAGACTTAAAGAGTGCCATCCTGGGACTTTTGGAGGTCCTGAAGAACTTCCTGAGCTTCTCTTCAGTGTTTAATCTCACTGGAGTGTGTAGACTTTCACCTGATAGAGAGAGATTGATTAATTGATTTCGGAAACCAGAAATGCCCCAGAAATAAAACCAATCACAAAATTTACTTTCACCGTGCGGTTCATTCACTCACTCACTGACTTACACAGTTCCCTCAGCAGGCTGGAGGTGGCAGCAGATCAGCGTGTCACACCAGGTCATAGTCTGCTGCTTCAGCTGCCACACATTCCACTCTCTCCCTGAGGAATCTCCAGATGTTCCCGAGCCTGGGAGATGTCATTTCTGCACCAGGTCCTGAGTCTGCCAGGTTCTCCAGGTGTACAATAGAGCAGAGCTTTAAATGAAACTTGTGGCTGGTGATGGTGAGGAGAAGTCGAGGCTTCCAGCCAATAGTTTCACCAAAAGGTTCATTTTATGAAGCTTCAGTTTATCTCTTAATTTTTTCAGTAGACTTGAATTACCACAATGTAATGTTTTTTCATTACACACGTACACCAGTCTCCTAACACCAGCATTCATTAGTCGAAGAAAAAATCACGTTGAACTCATCCGCGCGCTCACCGTTGGGTTGAGTTTTGAGACTTTTCAAGGCATTTAAGGCAGTAAAACATCACAGTTTCTTTATAATCCTACAGGTGGCGCTCTCCTGAACGAGTCACACATGTTCCTGTGTGTGGGAGTGAATTATGTGAATTAAGTTTGTTTATGAATAATAATGATGACGGAGATGCGCGCTGCTCAGGAACAATGTAACTGTGGAGTTAGTTTGTAGTGTTTAAATGCTGCACTCGGGATTTAATGAGAAAACTAAAATTATAAAGAACGAGATACATTTCATTATTCATTAAAGTTTTTTAAAGGTTTCAAATTGTAACAAAATCAGTGACAAATTTAATATTGAATGGAAAAATATTTATAAAATCGTGTTTCTTATTGATCACAATTTTAATTGAATTGGCACCAGGGTATCGTGGAGACATCATATCGGGAGGTGACTGGAGATTTCCAAACCTATCTGATGCACACCACTAATGCTACCGTGTTCACCATCACAACTATTAACAGACGCTATTAGCTAAATGTCCGACGTTCAGCATGGTGAATTAACTATTGAAACGATTCGAAAAGACACCTCCTATGACACCTCTAGGTTTGTCCTGCTGTTTGGATATACACCTGGGCCCGTATTCCCAAAGCTTCTTAGAATCCTCTTAGAGAGTTCCTATCTCAGTTTAAAAAGTCCTAGCAGGGACTCCTAGACTAAAAGTGATTTAGGAAACTTCTGAGAACAACTCTGAGGAAGGAAAGTACAAAACCCTTTATCTCAGTGAGGGGGCGTGGTCGACCCTGTTGCTGGGGATGATGAAGCAATTCAAGGTCTGTGATTGGTTAATGAACAAATAACCTCTGTAAAGGTCTTGAAATACACTCTTTGTGAAAACAGAATATATGATAATAGAACAGACACGGAAATAATGTCTGAATATAAAGAAATTGTATAATCATGACTACAGGCTACTTTATGCAAAATTTCTGTTATAGACCAAATATATTAAAGTTAATTAAACAGCCAAATGTTAAAAATGTGTCTACTTTTAAAGCAACCAATTTCCATGCAGTAGTTACTATATTTAAGTTCTTACATTCATTTACAAAGTGAATTTATTACTTGTAATCCATTTCAGATGAATTACATGATTACAGGACGGTCTGTTTAAGGTTAAGCACTTTTGGACGGTAACCATCAATCCAAGAGAGATGGAAGGAAGTAAAACAACAAGAAAACCAAATTGGACAGAAGAGCCATGTTTACTTTTATGTTCAGTGTTTGGAGAATATTTAATCTTTCCACCATTTTGTCCTCTGCTATAGAAACTCTTAAGCCTCTTAAAAGTCCTCCTCTCTACTCTTAACAAGTTTTACCTTTGGAGCTGTTTTTAGGGCTAAGATGTTTCGTGAA
The DNA here is from genome assembly GCF_024256425.1 of Clarias gariepinus. NCBI lineage: Eukaryota > Metazoa > Chordata > Actinopteri > Siluriformes > Clariidae > Clarias > Clarias gariepinus. The sequence continues at coordinate 42,056,355 of NC_071103.1, forward strand.
TCATTTTTATCTTAACTAAGATTTAGTCCTAAATTTAAGGGGAAATTCTTAAAAAATGTCATAATTCTAAGAATTTTCTTAAGATTTTGTCACTAGGAGCAACTTTTAGGCTTAAGAAGCTTTGTGAATACGGGCCCAGGATTTCTCTCGAACCCTCTACAATCTATCAAGACTTTCTACACGAGGGTGTAGTTAAAGCCGAACCTTTGTCAGAGTTACACCATCCTGTCCTGTCCGGAATCACCTGCATCTGCTGGAATCTTTCTCATGAACATCCTTCATATTAACATCTAAACCCAGACGGTGCAGAGTTCCTCTTCTTTGTCTTAGCATCGCCAAACATAATTGTTCAGTAAACCGTCTAGAGCCGAGCCTCAATCCGATCCATCCTCACTATTGAAGTGCCCCACCCTGTTAGTGGACATACAGTTTGTTCTACCTCTCCACGCAGGAAGCTACCTGTCACTTCCAACATCCATGTACAGCTAGCATCGCCCGCCGCGTGATGTGTAGCAGAACCATGACTAAACGTGAGTTAAAGCTGTGACGGTTCAAGGGGTTAAACGTTAAGAAGCAAATTGATGGAATTTGGTCCAACAATATTTTTGGAATCTATGATTAACTACGATGAAGCATGAAACATTCAGAGACGCTACCATCAACCTACAGATAACTCGCGCACTGCTACCATGTGGATTTGAATACATTTTTAATTTTAAGCGTAATCTATTGTTTTCTTCCTGATGCCCGAGATTAGGATTTTGGGATTAAATTCAGGAATGTGGTAGAGGAACCTGACTGTGGACGAGCTAGCAAGGATTCAAAAGTGAAGATGAATGTCTGAGGCCCTCTAGTGGCAGACTGTGATAGGGGTTTTAACCCCAGACCTGAATCTTAACTCATATCTCCACACAATATATTTGGGACTAGTGTTCTGTCACTTCGACACACTCGCTGCAGCCTGAAAACAACCTGGGCCCATATAAAATCCCTCAGAGAGTTCCTATCTCAGCTGAAAAAGTCCTAGCTGGGACTCCTAGACTAAAAGTGATTTAGGAAACTTCTGAGAACAACTCTGAGGAAGGAAAGTACAAAACCCTTTATCTCGGTTAGGGGGCGTGGTCGACCCTGTTGCTGGGGATGATGAAGCAATTCAAGGTCTGTGATTGGTTAATGAACAAATAACCTCTGTAAAGGTCTTGAAATACACTCTTTGTGAAAACAGAATATATGATAATAGAACAGACACGGAAATAATGTTTGAATATAAAGAAATTGTATAATCATGACTACAGGCTACTTTATGCAAAATTTCTGTTATAGACCAAATATATTAAAGTTAATTAAACAGCCAAATGTTAAAAACAATAAACAATTTACCTTTAGGAGCTGTTTTTAGGGCTAAGATGTTTTATGAATCATTTTTATCTTTACTATGATTTTGTCCTAAATTTAAGGGGAAATTCCATTAAATTGTCATAATTCTAAGAATTTTCTTAGAATTTCACCACTAGGAGCAACTTTTAGGATTAAGAAGCTTTGTGAATGCGGGCCCTGATTTATTTCTCTTAGAAGAGTTTAATAAAAGTGCACCATTAATCAGCTTTATCATTTTATACATTACTGTCTCTAGATCACTGCTCTGATATACCAGGAAAGGCAGATCTACATCCTCTCTCTCACTCTCTCTCACATGCATGCACACACACACACACACACACACACACACACACACACACACACAGTAATTCCTTTAGTGAAAAACACCATATTTGGTAATCAACTTTTTTATTAACAATAATCATTTACAGCTTTACATGGTATATTTCATATTTTATTTATAATTCTATGCATTTTGTGTGTAAACCCCACCACCAAAGCTATAAACCCCACCCACACGACCCCTTAATCATTTAAGACCCGCCTCTAAATCCTGAGTCCTGTCGCAATAGCAACAAGCCACCCCCACACACCTGCAAACCCCACCCCCACAGCAGTAAGCCCACTAAATAATGTTTTTTTTTGGTCCAGTGGAACCTGAGATAGGGAACCAAGTGTACATCCTGATCTACCAACAAACACACACAAACACACACACGCACGCATTCACGCAGAGACTGGGTGCACTGTTGTGTGATTATGAGGAAAATATGAGTGTGTCCACAGAAGGACAACGCTTGCATGTTTAGGTTGTAATATGTATCCATGAGGTAGGGATGTGTGTGTGTCTGTGTGTGTGTGTGTGTGTGTGTGCGCGCGCACCAGTAGAGGGCGCCGCCAACCTGAAAACAAATGGAAAAAGGACAGATCTGAAGAAACCATGGCAACACCCATCCGACCAATCAGAGCGCTCCGTATATCAGTTTGTGCTTTTCTCTTTATGCCACAAATAATTTTGCGCGCACACACACATACACACACACACACACACACACACAATGCTCCGATACTTATCACCCCCACCTTCTCCTCACTGACTTTAAAGTGTGCTTCTCTCACAAACACACACACACACACACACCTGGTGGAGGCATCAGTACCTGCCCGTGTTTCCAACTTGAGGACTCCGTAGCATGCTAACTAGCTGGGATGCTAACTATTGTAACGGAGTGTGTATCAAGAGGAAGTCGTGATGGTGAACAAGAGCTTTGGTCGACACACGTCACTAAAACACTCAGTTCAGGTATTTTTCCCTCTGGCTCCCTGATTGGCTGTGACAAATGAAGCCCCACCCATATATGCTAATGAGGGCAAATGACACAAAAGGAAAAAAAAATAAAAAAAATATTTAATGTAGTCTTTAGACGTTAAAAATAAACGGGACGCTTTGACCTCCTGCAGCTTTGGCTCCCTCACACACACACACACACACACACACACACACACACAGTGTGCATTAGTGATGGCGGTATCCTTGAGTACCGTCCGTCCTTTGTGTGTGTGTGTGTTGTGCGTTTGGCTCCAGGAGCAGTTGTGTGATTAAATTGGCTCAGTAGTTCCGCTATGCTCCGCCCCCCAGCAGCGTGTGGGCACATGTGGGCATGTGTCAGAGTGGGCGGGGCTTGTGCAGTCCTTCTGTGTCGGGTGTGAGCTGCGGCGAGTGTGTGGCTTTAGTGGGAGTCCAGTCGCCCAGGTTAGCCTGCGCCGCTTTACGGTGAGCCAGACGGTGTGTGATGGAGAACCCGGCGTTCCCCTCCAGCTGGGACAGAACCACCAGAACCTGCCTGCTCAACACACACACACACACACAATAAATAAACAAACACGTAGTACACAAAACTAAACACAAGATATCCTGGTCTCCTCTGTCGTCTTTACATTTTATCTCTCAACATGTCTTCATCAGTCCTGTCCCATAGTCTCCGCCCACATCCCTCACCCTTATCCTGTCCCTCGTCCCACGTCCCTCGTCCCACGTCCTGTCTCTCTTTGACAGACTCCGCCCCCTGTGTGTCTACAGTCAATATAGGTGTGTGAGAGTTGTGTGTGTGTGAGAGAGAGTGGTGTGTGTGTAAGCTGTGTATGTGTCTGTTTGTGAGTGTGTGAGAGTATATGTGTATGTGTGAGAGAGAGTGTCAGAGGTGTGTGTGAGCGAGTGTAAGAGTGTATGAGGTGTGTGTAAGGTGTGTTTGTGTGTGTGTAAGGTGTGTGTGTGTGAGGTGTGTGTATGTGAGTGTGTGAGAGAGTAGTGTGTGAGAGAGTAGTGTGTGAGTGTGTGAGAGAGAGTGTGTGTGTGTGTGAGAGTAGTGTGTGAGAGGTGTGTGTGAGAGGTGTGTGTAAGGTGTGTATGTGTGTGTTTGTGAGTGTGTGAGAGTATATGTGTATGTGTGAGAGAGAGTGTCAGAGGTGTGTGTGAGCGAGTGTAAGAGTGTATGAGGTGTGTGTAAGGTGTGTGTGTGTGTGTAAGGTGTGTGTATGTGTGTGTTTGTGAGTGTGTGAGAGAGTAGTGTGTGAGAGAGTAGTGTGTGTGTGTGTGTGTGTGTGTGTGTGTGTGTGAGAGTAGTGTGTGAGAGGTGTGTGTAAGGTGTGTGTGTGTGTAAGGTGTGTATGTGTGTGTTTGTGAGTGTGTGAGAGAGTGTCTGTGTGAGGTGTGTGAGAGTGAGTGTGTGTGTGAGTAGTGTGTGTGAGCGTGAGAGTGTGAGTGTGTGTAAGTATGAAGGTAAAACAGTAGCAAAACCCGAGAGCTTGCAAATTCGAATGTGAGAACTTGTAAAATGAATATTTGTATTTGTAAGTTGAAATTTGTACTCACAGCTCTGATGTGAAAAGCTGCATCTATCGATTTGCACACCTGTGTTTTGAATTCGAAGTTGCAGATTAACAGGCACAATTGTGTACTACACATTTATCTTTGCGCTTTACTTCAGTTTCGCTGTACAACCACAAGTCGGCGCTCACAACCTCTGGGGTGGAAATGAAGTCATTTTATTGGTCGATGCCTCACCAATGAACAACGCCAGCCACAATGCAAACATTTGTATGCATATGTATCAGCTATTTTGTTTTTAAACGCTTGGAAATTTTTTTTATTAACTATCATTAGTTTTACTGGATTTTATATACCAGTAAAAGCGCAGCAATGTCGTTTAACTGGTTGGCATAGACGACCACCACCACCGAAACGGCGCGAGCTGCTCTGTGTAGTCTGTGACGTCATCGCGCACAAAACGTCCCACTTCATTGGCTGGCTCCAACCAATTAAATGTTCATTGGTGAGGCATTGACCAATTAAATGACTTCATTTCCACCCCAGCCCCGCCCCCGCGTTTACAAGCGCACAAGTGAGTTTTGCTACAGAATATCGCAAAATGAGTAGCAAAAGTCAGAGCGCCGGGATTTGAGGTTGTACTGCCAGATCTGAGAGGTTGTGAGCGCCGACTTGTGGTTGTACAGCGAAACTGAAGTAAAGCGCAAAGATAAATGTGTAGTACACAATTGTGCCTGTTAATCTGCAACTTCGAATTCAAAACACAGGTGTGCAAATCGATAGATGCAGCTTTTCACATCAGAGCTGTGAGTACAAATTTCAACTTACAAATACAAATATTCATTTTACAATTTCTCACATTCGAATTTGCAAGCTCTCGGGTTTTGCTACTGTTTTACCTTCATAGTAAGAGTGTGAGTGTATGTGAGGTGCGTGTAAGGTGTTTGAGTGTGTGTGAGGTTGGAAGTGTGTAAGGTGTGTGTGTGAGAGTGTGTGTGAAAGGTGTGGAAGTGTGTGAGTGTGCATGTGTGTAAGAGAGTGTGTAAGAGAGTGTGTGTGTGAGGTGTGGAAGTGTGTGTGAGAGAGTGTGAGTGTGTGTGTGTGTGTTGTACCTGTGTAGTGGTGGAACACTGTCTATAGTCTTCAGGCTGCCGCGTGTCGATACCACGTTAAAGCTGTCTGTGCAGTCACATGACACGTGCAGATGGAACTTCGGGTGTCGGTTTTCCACAACAACGATAAGCCCCGCCCACCCATGAGTGAGGTAATAGCAGGTCATTCCCTCACGGCCCTAAGCACAGGACAAATCAAATTAAAAATGTACTCGTCACACAGTCATACACAGTACAATATGCAGTGAAATGCTTATACGACCGCCAGTGACCTTAAAATAACAAAACAATTAACAAGAAATAAGAAAGAGAAAAGCAATAAATAGCTAAACTATAAAAAAGTAGAAAAATATATATATTTTAAAATATATAAGAAATATAAAACTAATTAGTACAGGACAAAATAAATTTTAATGCAAATAAAAAGTGAAAATGAATGAAAAATGTCCAGCAGTGTGCAAATGGAAATAAATGGAAACGAATAGAAATGTCCAGAAAGTGTGCAGTGTCCATGATTGTCCGGTCTACAGTGTACTGGGGTATGTGCACAGATGAGAAATGTCCATAAGTGTCCATTTCTGTGCAGTGTTGCAAAAAAACGCGGAGATGATTAGTCCTGTGTGTTAATCTGGTTTAGAGACCATATTGGGGAAGAAGCTCCTCCTTAGTCTCTCTGTTTTGGCCTTCAGGGAGCGGAATCGCTTTTATGACCTCAACAGAGAGAACAGTCCATTGTTGGGATGGCTGAGGTCCTTCACGATCTTCCTGGCCTTGGTCCAGCACCACTTGCCGTAGATCGAGTGCAGGTCAGGGAGCTCGGTGCAGATGAGGAGCTCAGCCGATCTCACCACCCTCTGTAGAGCTCGTCTGTCTTGCATGGTGCTGTTCCTGAACCAGGTTGTGATGTTTCCCATCATGATGCTCTCTGTGGTGCAGGAGTAAAAGTTCCTGAGCACCCTGGAGGGCAGTCTAAAGTCTCTCAAGCATCTGAGGTGGTAGAGACGCTGCCGGGCCTTTTTCACCACGGTGTTGATGTGACAGGACCATGACAAGTCCTGCATGATGTAAACACCGAGTTAGCTGAAGCTGTCCACTCTCTCCACTGGGCTCCTGTTGATGATGAGGGACTGGTAGTTCCTCTCCTGCTTTGTGCTGAAAGTCCACCATCAACTCCTTTGGCTTGCTGACGTTCAAAGGAAGATTGTTTCTCTGGCACCAGTTCTCCAGTTTTCCAACCTCCTCCAGGTAGGATGTTTTGTCGTTGTCAGAAATTAGGCCACGACGGTGTCGTCAGCAAACTTGATGATGGCGGTGGAGTTGGTAGTGGCCACGCAGTCGTAGGTGTACAAAGAGTACAGCAGGGGGCTCAGAACACAACCCTGGGGGGCTCCAGTGCTGAGAGTGATGAAGGGTGAGACGTGTCCACCCATCCTTACTGCCTGTGGTCTGCCAGTTAGGAAGTTGGAGATCCACTGACACAGAGATGAGCTGAGTCCCAGGTGCTCCAGCTTGGTGGTGAGTGTGGAGGGAATTATGGTATTAAATGCAGAGCTGTAGTCGATGAAGAGCATTTTAACATAATTCCCCCTTCTAGTGTCCAAGTGAGTAAGTGATGTGTGGAGGAAATGTGAGATTGCATCGTCTGTGGAACGGTTCTGGCGGTATGCAAACTGTAGTGGGTCGAGTGTGTCCGGTAGTGAAGAAATGATAAAGTCTCTGACCAGGCGTTCAAAGCACTTCATCACTACTGAAGTGAGGGCTACAGGGCGATAGTCACTGAGTGAAGCAGGATGTGGTTTCTTTGGGACAGGAACAATGATGGACTCTTTGAAGCATGTGGGGATCACCGACTGAGATAAAGAGATGTTAAATATCTCAGTGAACACAGGTGCTAGCTGGTCTGCGCAGGCTCTGAGGATACGGCCTGAGATGCCGTCTGGTCCTGCTGCTTTCCTGGTGTTCACTCTCTTGAAGGCTCTCCTCACGTCATGCTCGGTGATGATGAACGCGCTTCCGGTGCTGGCAGTGACTTCCATTAGCATCACTAGCGTCTTTAGCTGCAGCCTCTAAGCGAGCATAGAAAGTGTTTAGAGTCATGTCTGCGTCCGTCATACTGGATGTTGATGTTTTATAGTCTGTTAGTGTCCTTAGTCCCTGCCACAGGCTCCTAGAGTCACTCTGTTGGAGCTCTGACTCTAGTTTCTTCCCGTAGCGCTGCTTCGTCTCTTTCACCACCTTCCGAATGTTGTATGGCGCAGCGTTGTACGGGTCCATGTCCCCCGAAGCAGGTCCGTGCGTTGTAGGCAGCGGCTTTTGGTTGGGAAACGTTCTGATAGATTTTTTTCAATGGTATCATCCGCTAGTTTCCCGATGAATTCCACAACCGCTTCCATAAACACGCTGATGTCATCTGAGCTGTTTCGGAACATGACAGTCTGGGTCATCGAGTGCGTCCTGTAATGCGGCCACCAATTGGTCCGTCCACCGCGCGACCTCCCTCTGAACTGGAACTTCCTGTTTCAGCCTTTGTTTGTATTTTGGCATGAGGAAGATGGCGCCATGGTTGGATTTCCCAAACAGAGGGCGAGATTGTGCCTTGTAGCCGTCCTTGTCTGTAGTATAACAATGATCGTAAGAACAACGTCCCGGTGCGTCCTTTGTTCTCCCTCAGGATCTCACTCGGCCAGCTCGGATCCGAAGTTAAAAACGTTAAATTGTGAGTACATTGTAAACAAATAGAAATAAGAGTATCTCTATCGTACTCAATGGTGATGAATTTGCCAGTTTAAAGTTACTGAAAATTATCATAAAATTCAAAAACAAAGAAAAATAGGTTGGAGCAGTCGTGACAGCAGCTGACCTCACTGGCGCCATGTGAGTATCCTAACAGAGAGGAAGCGAAGGAAAGAGTTTTAAATAGTTTGTGTATGTGTGTCTACCTCGTGTCTCTCTCCTTTATTCTCCGTCAGCAGTATGATGGCATCGGCGAGCGTGGTTGCCGTGGCATCGACCTGCTCCACCATCACCTGTCTGGAGCTGTAGATGGCCAAAATGAAGCCCGGAGAATCAGGACACGACCGAGGGGGGGCAGTGGGGCTCGACACTGAAAACACACACACACACATCAAAACACACAATAAAATAAACACAAACACAGCATTGAGGAAGACGGACAATGAGTTAAAAGAAAGAGAGAGATGGAAAAGTGAGTGAGAGACAGTAAGAGAGAGATAAGAGTGGGGGAACAGAGAAAGACAGGAGTTAAGAAAGACAGTGAGCAAGACAGAAGGTGTGAGAGAGAAACAAGTTGTAAGAGTGATAGAGACACAGTAAGACAGTGAGACAGACAGATAAGAAAGACAGACATGAAGTAATGGTATCGAACAGTCTACAGACTTTAAACTCGACACTCGTTTACACACACAGTGAGCTCACAGACTAACGCTGAATGTTTCTCAATCAGAAGCCGTGGGTGGATGAGACCATCCGCAACGCTTTGAGACGTATAACGCAGGACCTGCGTTGGGTGACATTCGTATAAGACTGAGTCATACAAATTTCAGAAAGTGGTGAAGGAGGCTAAGGAAACTATAGTCACAGCTCCAAAAAAGTTAGACTAGGAGCCTGTGGCAGAGACTAAGAACAATAACGGACTATTAAGTGAACACCTTCTATGCTCGCTTCGAGGCTGCAGCTAACAATGATAAATCTAATGCTAATGACTGCAGACAGGTGACACATGACGTGAGGAGAGCCTTCAGGAGAGTAAACACCAGGAAAGCAGCAGGACCAGACGGCATCTCAGGTCGTATTCTCAGAGCCTGCGCAGACCAGCTAACACCTGTGTTCACTGAGATATTCAACATCTTATCTCAGTCGGTGATCCCCACATGCTTCAAAGAGTCCATCATTGTTCCTCATCCTGCTTATCTCAACGATTATCGCCCTGCAGCCCTCACCTCAGTAGTGATGAAGTGCTGGTCAGAGACTTCATCATTTCTTTGCTACCCGACACACTGGACCCACTACAGGTGGCTTACTGTCCTAACTGTTCAACAGATGATAAATCTTTTAGCTCCTCCACACATCTCTCACTCACCTGTGGATGCTCAGGGGAATTATGTTAAAATGCTTTTTGTCAACTACAGCTCAGCATCCAATACTATAATTCCCTCCACTCTCACCAAAAAGCTGGAGCACCTGGGACTCAGCTTATCTCTAGGTCAGTGGATCTTCAACTTTTTAACTGGCAGACCACAGGCAGTAAGGATAGGCGGACATGTCTCAGCGTCCCTCACTCTCAGCACTGGAGACTGGAAATCTGGAGAACTGGTGCAAGAGAAAAAACCTCCCTTTAAACGTCAGCAAGACAAAGGAGCCGATAGTGGATTTTAGTACAAAGCAGGAGAGGAACTACCAGACCCCCATCATCAACAGGAGCCCAGTGGAGAGAGTGGACAGCTTTCGATACCTCGGTGTTCACATCACGCAGGACCTGTCATGGTCCTGTCACATCAACACCGTGGTGAAAAAGGCCCGGCAGCGTCTCTACCACCTCAGACGCTTGAGAGACTTCAGACTGCCCTCCAAGCTGTTTAGGAATTTCTACTCCTGCACCATAGAGAGCATCCTGACGGAAAACATCACGACCTGGTTGCAGGACAGACGAGCTCTACAGAGGGTGGTGCGATCAGCTGAGCGCATCATCTGCACCGAGCTCCCTGACCTGCACTCAATCTACAGAAAACGGAGCTGGACCAAAACCAGGAAGATGGTGAAGGACCTCAGCCACCCCAACAATGGACTGTTCTCTCTGTTGCGGTCTGGGAAGCGATTCCGCTCCCTGAAGACCAACACAGAGAGACTGAGGAGGAGCTTCTTCCCACAGGCCATAAGGTCTCTTAACCACAACACAATACAGCACTAATATCATCTCTTTTACATCCAACAGGGGGCATTCATGGACACATTCATGCACAATTTTTGCACTATATACTTATTCTTTCATTATGGACCACTGCACAAATCACTTTAATAATAAGACACTTTAAGAAGTCACTTTATGCATATTTGCACACCTCAGCAATTTTTACATTACTTATATGGACAAATTTCTATTTTCTTCTTTTATATTTCTATATTATATATATTTTGTTCTTATTTGTACAGTCTATTTTTATTCTTATTTTATTTTAGGTAGCACAGTATACTTTATTTTTACTAGTTTAATTTCATTTTTCTGCAATATTTCTTTTATTGCAATATGTCTTTATTTTTACTTGTACAGTATATTTTACCAGTTAACTTTATTTTCTACCGTATTACCTTTTATTTATATTTATTTCTTATGTTTAAGCTTTTATTTTAAGGTCACTGGTAGTCGAAAAAGCATTTCACTGCATACAGAGCACAACTCACTAACAGGAACCGAGTCCTGGAGCTGAACACACCCAGTCTGTTACACTCGAGGTTCACTTTAGTCAAACTAACTCGAGTAGGTAAGTAACATTGTGTGTGTGTGTGTGTGTGTGTGTGAGATAAATGTTCGATAAACAAACACAATAAAAGTTCTTGTGTTATTGGCTTGGTTATTTTTGACTGTGTGTGTGTGTGTGTGTGTGTGTGTGTGTGTGTGTACCTGGCGTTCCCCCTCCGTTCCAGTGGTTAAAGGCACAGCAGACGACGGCGTACTCCCCTGGCTCCAGCATCACGTCGCAGCCTACGAATTTCTTGACGGCGCGCTTGCTGTGAGCGAGCAACCGGCCGAGTGTTAGTTTGTTCCCGCTGGAGAAGGACGCGCGGAACACCATGATACACAGGTCCAACAGGTGATTATCCGCAGACTCGGACCGTCTGGGACAGGAAGGGAACAGGGAGCACAAAGACGACACATTAGTCTGTATAAAGTGATATTTGTTTTTATTAAAACGGTTATTTTAATTACATATAGATATATATTTATAGTCATTAAAAGTCATTACCATATATATATAGACAGTGAGAAAGAGAGAGCGACAGACAGTGAGAAAGAGTGAGACAGGCAGAGATTGAGAGACTGCGACAGACACAGACAGTGAGAGAAAAACAGACAGAGACAGACAGTGAGAGAGACAGTAAGAAACAGAGACAGTGAAAGAGAAAAACAGAGAGAGAGACAGATGGACAGTAAGAGACAGACAGTGTGAGACAGGCGGCTAGTGAGAGACAGAAAGAGAGGGACGGACAGACAGTGACAGACAAACAGAGACTGAGACAAGTGGACAGCTAGAGAGGGAGAGAGACAGATGGACAGTGAGAGAGAGACAGGGACAAAGATACAGACAGTGAGAGACAGACAGACAGGGCGAGAAGTACAGAGAGAGACAGCAACAAACAGTGAGAGAGAGACAGCGACAGTGGGAGAGACAGCCAGACAGTGAGAGAGAGAGACAGCGACAGACAGCGAGAGACAGAGAGAGAGACAGCGACAGACACTGAGAGAGAGAGACAGCGACAGACACTGAGAGAGAGAGACAGCGACAGACACTGAGAGAGAGAGAGACAGCGACAGACACAGAGAGAGAGAGAGACAGCGACAGACACAGAGAGAGAGAGAGACAGCGACAGACACAGAGAGAGAGAGAGAGACAGCGACAGACACAGAGAGAGAGAGAGACAGCGACAGACACAGAGAAATGGACAGTGAGAGAGAGACAGAGAGAGACTAAGAGAGAGAGAAAGAGAGAGGGACAGCTAGAAAGAGAGACAGATGGACAGTAAGAGAGAGAGAAACAGACAGACAGAGAGACAGACAGTGTGAGACAGTAAGAAAAAACCAGACAGACAGTGAGAGAGAGAGAGACAGACAAAGAGAGAGATAGACAGTGTAAGACAGACAGACAGACAGGCAGTGAGAGAGACAGACAGAGAGAGAGAGACAGAGGCAGTAGATAAAGCCCAAAAAAGGAGGAGAACTTCTTAATTTGTCTCATATACATCATCACAGCACAGTGAGATTCTTTCCTCACATATCCGAGCGTAACTGGGGTCAGAGCGCAGGGTCAGCCCTGATACAGAGCCCCTGGAGGAGACAGGGTTAAGGTCCTGGCTCAAGGGACCAACAGCGGCAACCTGGTGGAGCTGGGGATCAAACCACCGACCTTCTGATCAGTAACTCAGTGCCCTAGCCCTCAGATGCTACAGAGCTCAGGTGTATTTATTTATTTGATTGAGGATTTTAAGCAGCTCGTGTCTCTTAACCAGTACAGAGAGACAGACCTCAGACCGTCCCTCCTGCCCTGGTCGTCTCACACACCAGACCTGACGGGATCGTGCTGCTAGACGTGTTTAAACTATCCTTACATCCAGATCAAATGCGTCTTGTTAATAAATCTTAACGATTAACCAATTACTGACCTGTTTAATGATCGGCCTAAGAACAACATGCCAAACTCGCCACCGCTACCTAAATCGACAGCTAAATTTATACATTAAATAAACGGCAAAAATAAGTAAATCAAGCATCACCTACAAGCATCAAAAACACGAATATCTAGACAGGCAAGGAATTAAAGGATGCACTGCGAGAAGAGGTAAGAGTGGTCCACAGCAGCAGGGGGCGCTCTACAGCCCACATAAAAAATAATAATAATAAAAAAACACTAACAAAATTCTCCTCACACCAGCACTACATGTGATATGAGTAGACATGACAGAATCACAACGGGGACAGAGTGTCCAAAGAGCTGAGAGGAGAAACAGCGCCACCTTTGGGTGGATTAAACGTAACACTGAACAACAACGGATTACATACCTAACAGTGGGTAAAATTAAAATGTACTGTCTACACGTGTACCAGTGTGTGTGTGTGTGTGTGTGTGTGTGTGTGTGATGTGTGTACCTGCTCCCCTCCTGGAACAGAGCGAACTCCAGCGCGGTCCTCTCGAGGACGGTCAGAGAGCTCACTGTGATCGGTCCACTCGCCCTGCTGGGGAACGAACCCTGCACTCGCACCTCATGCCAGTCCGAGTGTATCTTACAGATATCCACAGAGTCGAAGTACCTACACACACACACACACACACACACACACACACAGAGAGAGAGAGAGAGAGAGGGGTTACAGATACATGTCTGTGCTCTGTGTGTAAATAAAACATGAGTTGAAAAGAGTGGCTGTCTATATTTCACACCGGCAAAGTGTGTGTGTGTGTGTGTGTGTGTGTGTGTACACTGATGGATCAGTAAACCTATTGTAGTGTAAATTCTTAATCAGTATTGAGTACTGACTTGATAAAGTCCCCATACTCCATCCAGAACACTCCCTCACTGCTCCCGTGCGCCATCAGCTCATGTCTCAGGTGCTGCGGCCAGTCGGGCCACTCGTCCGACCACGAGCCATTCCAGGAGAACCGTCCCCACGGGTTCCTCAGACGCAGGAGTCTGGAACACAACACCACAGCGTCAAGACAGGCGACTACACTGAAATCCAGAACAAACATCTAGAGCAGTGCGCTGATGAACAAATACACAAACAGAACCAGTACTCATACAGAACGTTCTAGAGCACTCAGTAAAATAAGACTTTTCTAATCTAGAAGCCTCAAAACTATATCAGTACAAGATAATGAGAAGGATGATCCAGAATCCTGTCATAACCAGAACCAGCTCTAGAATCCTGCTCAAAATTACTACAGAGGTTCTGCAAAGACAGCAAAGCTCTAGGATTCTACACATTCTGAACATTTTTCTTGATTGTGTTCTAAATGTTGCACATGTTTATTGGGGGAAACGTGCACATTTAGAACACAATCAAGAAAAATGTTCAGGTTAGAAAATGAGAAGAATTTTGACCAGTTCTAAACCAATTTTAACTTTGCCAACTCCAAAACTGTGCAGATTAGAACCCCTAGAACCCTGGGCTTCATACAATCATGTAAAAGTGTGTATCTGTTAAATATGGACATGACATTAAAATCAACAGCACCGAACCCTGAGAAGAGAGAACCAGAATCCTGGAATCTAGGACAATTTCAGGAACCTTCCTATCTCAACTCATGCAGAACAGAAGATCCTGTAAGCTTGCAGAATAGGACGACCTAGAATTGTGCTAAACCTAAAACAGAACGTACAGAGAGAGTTTGTGTGCTTGCTCTTGTGTGTTGGTCACCTGTAGCCTTGAACGTCCCGGACATCCAGGATGGAGTAGGCGTGTCGTGGACGGAGCCCCAGAGACTCGTATACGGCGTCATCCACCTTCATGTTCCCTCCCCCGCAGGACGCCCCCATGAGGAACCTGAGGGAGAATCAACCAGTCACACGGGGACTAGCAGAGACCACCCTGGACTGGTACAGAGTGTGTATACTGAAATAGACAGTGTGTGTGTGTGTGTGTGTGAGTGTGAGTGTTACCCCGCCTCCTTGGAGCTGATCATCTTGGCCCAGATGAGGTCGGTGTCGATGGGTTCCTCGCGCGGGTTGGTGCTGTTCACCTGCAGGTTGAGGCTGTCGCACGGCGCTCCGGTCAGAGTCGCCAAACCCTCGATGGCTCGACCGGCCTGTAGCGCAAAGTACGAGCCGTGCAGCTTCGCCAAGGCCTTCTCTATAAGAGCCACCCACAACTGTCTCCTCTGAGCCTGGGGGGGGGGGGGGGGCGGGGGTAGGAGAGAAAGAGAGAGTTGAGATTAGTATCATTATCTGAACGCCCTCATCATACTGTCAGGAACACAACAAAGGAACAAATAATGGATTGATTAACAGATACATGAATGGAATGATCCTTCGATCAATGGACAGATTGAGGCTTGAAGGGATACGATATACACAGACAGCTGGGTTCAATGGATGGATGGATGGATGGAAGGTTACTTTAAAAGGGTTGGTGGGAAGATTATGTGAATGGACATACGGATGATTAGAAGGAGGAAAGGATAAGTAATGTAGATAAAAGCAGGGTGGATGGATGGATAATTGGGGAGATGGACAAATGAATGTGTGTATAGTTGGAAGGGATTATTATTGGGTTGGATGGAGGGGTGGATGAAGAGATGGATGGATAGTTGGATATTTATAAAGGACAGATGGAGACTTGGATGGATAAATAGACAACTATTAGGACAGATGAATGGATGATGGATAGACACTTGGTGGGAGGATGGATAATTGGAGGGATGGACACGCTTATGTACTCTGAATAAATGGATACATCAGTGCTTGAATGAACACACACACACACACACACACACACACACCTGTGAGAACAGCAGGTATCCATACTCGTCACATGGTAGCATGTCGTCCACCAGCACCGTCGTCCACGTTCCGTCCTTACATAGGCGGACCTGATATGCTCCCTCATGGCAGATTGACCGGGTGATCATCACTCGCTCCACCAGCTCGGGGCGCTCCGCTAACACTGCCAGAGCACTCAGGAACCTCACACACACACAAAGCGTAATTTTAGATATAAGGACACATGGGGAGAACACACTCATGCACCCCACCTTCTCTGTCTCTTACCAACAGTTACCCAGAAGCCCTTGCAGGATGTCAGACGGACGGGGTGTTCGGAACACTGACCACTTCACCCCTCGGTCCTTGAAGTTGTTGCAGTTTATCTCGTGTGGGCGAAGCCACTTTTTGATTCGCTGCTGGACGCTGTCACTCTCGGGGAAGCCCACTGACCTGGGACCAGGAGGGAAACTGTCGTCCACAAAGTTCACAGCGTTCTGAAAAAAAACGTAATGTTAATGTTCTCACCGGAAGAACACCAATCTCAGACTGTGTCTACTAGGGGGCGTGGTTAATTACAGGGTAGCCCACCATGAACTGTTCATACATCCCATTAGTACTAGCCTTCTATAAGAAAACACACACACCTCTCTGCAGAAACTGACGATGTTCTCCCAAAGTTCCTTAGCCTCGCCCTCGTCCGTTTTCCTCCGCTGCTCCACGTGCACGCTCTGCCTGCGCCGCAGTGCCTTCACCTTCCTGGTTCTTATGTAGCGCTGAGCCGTGTGACACGCCACACAGTGCTTCACACACATCTCATTCAGCAGCGTGCATGCAGGACACACCCACTTGTCCCCCTGCCCCGTCCCTCGGGGCGCATGCGAGGTCTTTTTAGCGAAGGGCTCAGAGAATCCGTGAAGTTTGGACGTTCCGCATGCACTGCAGTGTCCTGTCCCTGTAGGGTTCCGCAGCGTGCACTTGGGACACGCCCATGACGTGAAATCAGGGCTTGATGGTGTGGCTGGCGTGAAGCGAACAGACTCGCCAACGACGTCGATGACATCCGCGCTCGGCCCTGCCCCCTGGCGTGGTCCTCTACAGGCATCACAACGTCCCGCCGAAGACACTGAAGGACCGGAAGGAGCGGAGCACCCGGGACATTTCCAAGAAGGCGGAGCCGGGTGGTTAGGACTTGGCTCCTCCTCTTCAAGGACACTAAGACGTTTGATTGGTTCTGAGGGGGGGAGACTCGGCTTAGGTTTAGAGGAAGGTCCTGTCGAGGAGGAAGTAGGGGGTGGGACTTCCCGTCTGCTCCGAGGAACAGGATTATTTTGCAAAGAGGACAAGGAAGGAGGAAGGAAGCTGGTTGTGTTGGGGGGTGGAGATGGTGTATGAGAAGGGGTGGGGTTAGGAGGCGAGTCCTCAGTGAGGTCAATGAGGACCGGTCCGGGATTTTGTGCAGGAAACCCAGACAATGGGGTCCGGATGTCTGGAACTACGAGTGCCTCGGGTGGGATTTTGGGAAGCGAAAGTTTCCGAGGGCCACCACAGGCCGAGCAGGACATCGCCGTCGGGGTGTTCAAGAGTGTGCATCGGGGACAAGCCCAGCCTGAAACCACACCCACTTCAGCGTTTTTCACTTCCCCATTAGACTCGGGCTTCTTCACCAAGGCCTCGTCCACGTGCTGCCGTTTTGGCTCCGAGTTAGAAGTAATGGGTTCTGAGATTGAGGGCGAGGAGGAGGAAGGGGTAGGGCCATTTGAGGCACTGGGTGGCGCCCCACAGACTGAACATGCCCCCGAGGCACTGTAATTGGTCAGCGTGCAGCGGGGGCAGGTCCAGCAGCTGCTTAGGCGCAGAATTCTGTTGAGATCGGGTTTGTTGCGAGGTGCCTCACAGATGGAGCAACGTGGAGATCCAGCCGGGTTCAGGAAGGTACAACGAACACACGACCAATCAGAGCCGAGAACCATGGTCTCCATCATCGACCCGCGGGAGTGAGAGAGACTGACGAAGAGACAACAAGAAGAGAGATTAACTGCTGTAACAACACACACGCCCTCGTAAAAGATCACACTCTGCATAGTTACAAGGAGCTTTCCTGTCAACATTTACACCCTGCCCCATCCCACCACCCCTAATGCGCCAGTTATTTGCAGAGTTTCCTGTAGAGCACAAAAATATTCATCAAGAGACGAGAAATTTTTTAAATAAATAAATAAAATAAAAGTTAAACACATTGGCTTCAAACGTATAAAACCCTCTGAGTCCTGCAGAGATGTTACATCAGAGTCAGCAAAGCCCTCGGTCTTACCTTAATCCTCCTCATAAATCTGATTAGATCATCACTTAGAGCACGCACACACACTGCAGTGCCCATACAAACAACCCAAATGTGAATCATCAGCGATCACTCTCACACACACCCTCTATATATTCCAGAGGAGAATCAGCTCTAGACACACACACACACTCTTATTATTCTAAGCTCTAGTTCATCTAGAATGTTTCTCAGAATCTCTCTGATATGGAGTAGAGATCCACATGCTGCACCACAGTTCCTCTAGATGAGCTCCACAAGCCAGGTGTTGGACTGGTGTGTGTTCCTCTTCCTCAGAAGAATTATGCTCCAAACATTCTGCAGAACAACATGTTGCTTTCTTCTCCCTCACAAACACCACACCAAGAGCTCTAGGTTGATCTTCTCCTGTGCATTTCTGAAGACCAGAGCTTTAGACTAGAAGATAAGGAGAAGTGAGAAACTGACCAAAGAACCTGGATCTAACTCTGACTGGTGCAGTGTCATAGTAATGTTCTCCTCTCCAGACCTCCAGACTACGCCACCTAGTTTACACCAAATTAACGCAGGTCTGTGTGTGTTAATATACATTTTCACTCCATATTTAAACACACCATTTCAGTGTCTATGTAAATGAGCTACTGCTAAGACATGCTTTCTTCAGAGAATAACAAGAAGGCACAGACAAAGGACAAAAAAATAACATTTGTACACACACTGAAGACCCACCTGTACATTTAAACATGATGGAGAGTGAATTTTGGACCTTAGCTGCCCTTTAAAAAAGCATTCAGGGCTTATGTGAGAGGGTCGGGGTTTGTCTAAAACATGAGCCTGTCTCGCCGTCTTCTCATTCACATCCCATCATATTACATCGTCTTATGTTTATCAGCGAAGAACAAGAACCCTGTGTCCTTCAGGCTTAAAGGTCAGAGGTGTGTGTTCATAGACAGAGGTCTGGACAGGTTAAAGAACCACCACATCCAGAAACCCAAGCCAGGAGGAACACCTGTCTCCATGATCCACCACACACACACACACACACACACACACACACACACTCGTCTGTGCTGGCTGAGATGCAGCCCCATGTAGAGACACTTGGCCAAACCACAGTTAGCACTGACTCAACACTACACAACACACACACACACACTACATACCAGGATGAGGGCCAGAACTTATGTTGGTGTTAATGATTAGGGCTTTGTCTCCAAATGCCCTGCTGTGTGTGTATGTGTGTGTGTGTGTGTTTGAAAGATTAACACTACAAATAATTTTTATTATTAAGCAGATGTAATAAACTGCACTCTGGATTCAGCTCTCAAATTCAGGACGAAACGTTCTGCTTGAACAGAGCTAGAACACCTGTAACGGAGATCTGGAACAGAGCTCTAGAACCAGAAGACAGTAAATGATACACAGCTCTTTGTACTGAACGCCCTAGAACCGTGACCCACATGTTACTCTGCTCTGGAACGTTGCACTGAAATCTCTGCCAGTCTAGAGCTCAGGGCCAAACCTCCTTCAGGGTCCAGACCTAACCTCCTGCAGCCCTCAGGGTCCAGACGAAGCCTCCTGCTGCCCTCAGGGTCCAGACCAAACCTCCTGCTGCACTTAAACTCTGGGCTGGCTTGAGGTTGCCGCTCTAGAAGTTGTGAAACATTCTACAGGTCTAGAACTCCAAGGTGCGTGTTCGACAGTTCTGGACTTCTGGGCCAAACACACAGCAGCTATTAACCATGAGGCTGAGTGTTCAGCAGCTCTAGAACTTAACTCCAGACTTGACGTTCTGCTGCTCTAGAACTTCAAGATAAACATTAAAACCCTAGCTAGTACTCCAGGCGTAACATTACCATTGCCGGTTCTACAGGGAAACTTGTAGGGATTTTTTTGGTTTGTTTTTATGTGAGTAAGGATGGACTGAGTTAATCTACAGTAAATACTGCAATAACACACACAGACACACACTTATCCTAAAGGCTTGCTTTTACTCATGCACAGTACAGCTGTCCTAAAGTGATACAGAACATTTGTATAACACAAGATCTCTCTCACACACACACACACACACACACACCGGATGTCACAGTGTATGAATAAATAATGCTCTCTGTCTCTCTGTATAAAAAAAAATCAATACACTGGAGCCAGATTGATTTAGAAAGATACTCCTCCTCCATCATCTCTATCACCACACACACACACACACACACACACACACACACACACACGCTCCTGACATGTTGAGGTTGTGAGAGTGACAGGAACACTGATCATGTGACCCTAGCTATTAGAATGTAAGCTAGAAGAATCGGACTGGTTCAATGTACTATAATGTGCCATAAGTATGTGCCCCCTGACCAGGGGTACTGAGTGTGTGCGGTAGCATCCTTCCTGTAGAACCTTCATCCTGCACAACAACGCACCTGGACAGAAAGCCATTGTGTGTGATGGTGTGTGTGTGTGTTACCTGCGCGGGCTGTGGTTTGTGTGATGGTGTGTGTGTTACCTGTGCGGGCTGTGGTTTGTGTGATGGTGTGTGTGTTACCTGCGCGGGCGGTGGTTTGTGTGATGGTGTGTGTGTTACCTGCGCGGGCGGTGGTTTGTGTGATGGTGTGTGTGTTACCTGCGCGGGCGGTGGGGTGTGTGATGGTGTGTGTGTTCTCGGCTCCCCCACACCGGGCTGCTGTGACTGTTCCGTATCCAGCCTACAGGGTGCGCCTCTGGGTACGGCGCCCTGCTGAACCCGTGTTCAGGCTCCGCCTCTGTCGTCAACGACGACGCCGAGCTCCCCATTGCCACGACACCCCCCACCACACACACGGAGTGGTAGTCAAGTGTTCACGAGTTCCTTAATCAGTCCTGTTCTATTAGTCTCCATTTCACACACACACACTCACACACACTCAGTGCGGAGTCACAGGAGCCAACATGGCTGCCACTCAGACGCTCCAGTCCACAGGGTGATGTCCCAGAATCCTACACTGCTCCGTCTGATGTTCCTACATCCTGTTTATTTAGAGCAGAGTGAGTGGGATCACCACACACACACACACACACACACACAGAGTACTGAACAACACACTTCTAAAGTTGTAGGGTTGTGTGTGTTATAGAGTCAAAAGAACTGTAGTGTGTGTGTGTGTGTGTGTGTGTGTGTGTGTGTGTGTGTGTGTGTGAGATGCTGCAGCTGCTGTGGGATTACACATACATCACATTCCAACCTGACACACACACACACACACGTGCAAGTAACACATCTGAACAGGAGAACACACTTATAGTGTGTGTGTGTGTGTGTGTGTGTGTGTGTGTGTGTGTGATCCCAGCTGTGGTGTCTCGCGCTGCTGTGTCCTGTCCCTCTGTGTCTCCTCTCTACACTTCCGGGTTAACAGACAGCGCTCGCGCTCCTGGGTTCTTTTCTTTAACAGAGAAACAGTTTAAACTTTGCGCTCGGTAAATCCCGTCGTGTCGCGCGAGCGGTGTGATCCGTTAAACCGGAAACTGAACCGGAACAACACGAGTCAGTCAGGGTCTCGTGCGGCGCGCGCCGTCTCTGTGTTATCACCATCAGCGGGGCCTTTGAAGCTCGAGCGCTCCCCACAGCCCCCTCCTCCTCTCCCGCGCGCACCGACTGCAAACCCGGGGAATCGATCCAACAGTGAAATGATCCGCGTCTCCAGACCCCGGATGGGTGATGATGATGGTGATGAAGGCTTCCGGTAATCCCGTGAGCACTGACCGGTCCGCATGCAGCAGGATGAGGAGGAGGAGCGCGCGCCGCACCGGCTTTATCCTCCCTCACACACACACACACACACACAGCTGCTGCAGCGCGAGCTCCCTCACTGCACATCCGCGGGGGTTCTCAGGGTGCGTGCGCTCGCGCGCTTATGCAGTGTTTATTCTTGTTTTCCTTCTGGCCGCTTGCACGCGCTCTCCCCCTCTCAGCAGTGCGCACGCGCAGGAGGAGAGCCCATCCATGCGATTCAGCCGGAGTCAGTTAAAGAAACCGGTGGCTCCTCCCACACACACACACACACACACACACACACACAGTGTGAGATAGAACACTAAAGACACGAACAGAACTCCAGGTTAAAGTTACAGATTCACACTACAGGAGGGAGTCACATGACCAAAGTCCTATCATGAACCTCATCACACACACACACACACACACACACCGTCCTGGAAGACTGAAACTGGGTCTGTGTGTGTGTGAGTCACAAGAATTAAACACAACCTAACAATCTCAGTTTCAGTTTTGTTTCTGTATGTTTGGATTCACCAGAGAGAACAACCACATCTGTGTGTGTGTGTGTGTGTGTGTGTGTCAGTCTCTCAGTCCCAGTGTGGTGTGTGAAGTAGAGATAAGCCCCCCCCCCCGCTCTCTCTCTCTCTCTCTCTACACTCAACACTAACAACCATCACACACTATTAATATACAAATATACAGACTAGTGACACAATAACACGTCCGAACTCCTCCCCCTACTGACACACCACTGGGATACAATGTAACAAATCAACTCTTTAAAGGCGTATCCAGAGACTTAACACAGCAGCAATCAACTGCTTAAAACACACACACACACAGTAAACAAGTAAACAAGATGCAGACATTCATGTTACACAATGTGTTACTCACCTGACCGTGGTCAGCTTACACACACACACACACACACCTGGCTCTGACTGCAGCAAGTACTCTAGTCTGAGGATGTAGTGAATTAGTTTAGAAGAGAAGTGTGACAGACACACACACACACACACACACACACACAATCAACGCTTACCAGTTACTGATAACAGGGTGTGGTCACACTGCACATACACGCACACACTGTACGCCCACTCGCACACACTCACTCGCACACTCAAAAGGAAACACTCACTCGCACACTTATTTGCACACTCAAAAGGAAACACTCACAAGCACACAATTAATTTGAATACAAAACAAGAAGATATGAATCACACTAGAGTTTGGACTTTGGACACACTAGTGAGGTGACGTTAGACAGGTGTTAGACACAACATCTGGTGTGTCAGAGAACGCAAAGTTCTCAGGTTTTAGTGAAGATCAGACAGAAGGTTGTTGGATCACTGCACGTCTGATCTAATGTGAAGTTCTACGTGTTGGGCGTGTCCACGATTGGACTGGGATCTAATTCAGAACTTAAACTGAAAGGTAAATTAACTTTGAACACACATGACTGCATTTCACACTGTCTCCATGTACACCTGATAGCACACACACACACAAACACACTGCAATAAAAAAATACCAGAGAATAATCCTAACTGGTCCAACAAGTATCCTACACACACACACACACACACACACACACACACACACCTCCTGAACACAGTTTACAAATGAGTCAGGGATGAAAGACATGTGCAGGATCTGTCATTACCGCCCCCCCCCAACCACACACACACACACACACACACACACACACAGTCAGTCCAACACACTCTCACACACACACACACACACACACACACACACACACTCAGTCCAACACTCTCACACACACACACACTCAGTCCAACACTCTCACACACACTTAGTCCAACACTTTCTTTCACACTCACACACACACACACACTCTCTCAGTCCAACACTCACACACACTCTCTCTCTCTCTCACACACTCACTCTCTCAGTCCAACACTCACACACTCTCTCACACACACTCACTCTCTCAGTCCAACACTCACACACACACACTCTCTCTCTCACACACTCACTCTCTCAGTCCAACACTCACACACACACACTCTCTCTCTCACACACTCACTCTCTCAGTCCAACACTCACACACACACACTCTCTCTCTCACACACTCACTCTCTCAGTCCAACACTCACACACACACACTCTCTCTCTCACACACTCACTCTCTCAGTCCAACACTCACACACACACACTCTCTCTCTCACACACTCACTCTCTCAGTCCAACACTCACACACACACACACTCTCTCTCTCTCTCTCTCTCTCTCACACACACACTCACTCTCTCAGTCCAACACTCACACACACACACACTCTCTCTCTCTCTCTCTCTCTCACACACACACACACTCTCTCTCAGTCCAACACTCACACACACACACTCTCTCTCTCTCTCTCTCACACACACACACTCACTCTCTCAGTCCAACACTCACACACACTCACTCTCTCAGTCCAACACTCACACACACTCTCTCTCTCACACACACACTGTGAGGTCATTACGCTCCATAAGACAGAATGAGGGAGACATGAGTTAGTAATGTGTGTATAAAACCTCTGAACTGTGTGTGTGTGTGTGTGTGTGTGTTGGAGCAGTGTGTACTCACCGGGACGGGACAGAGCCGAGTCGGTACACACACACACACACACAGTGTTTCCTGTGTGTTCAGTGTGTCCTGTAGGGGGCGCTGCTGCAGTCCTGAGGTCCTGACGGGGAGCCGCTCCTGTCCCGCGGGGGGAGACGAGCCGAGCGGCCGAAACTCATCTCTGTGTGTGTGTGTGTGTGTCCGGGATCAGACCAGTCTCTGACTGTGTGTGTGTGTGTGTGTGTGTGTGTGTCCGGGATCAGACCAGTCTCTGACTGTGTGTGTGTGTGTGTCTCCCCCGGAGTCCCGGCTCCTCTCCTCCGCT
This sequence comes from Clarias gariepinus, assembly GCF_024256425.1. Classification (NCBI taxonomy): domain Eukaryota; kingdom Metazoa; phylum Chordata; class Actinopteri; order Siluriformes; family Clariidae; genus Clarias; species Clarias gariepinus. Next base: position 42,080,847 of record NC_071103.1, read on the forward strand.
CCGGAACAGAAACAGAAAGGAGACAATAACCCGGAAGTAGCGTCAGAACCGGCAGAGGAGCCGCTCAGAGTCCGTAACCCGCGTTACAGAGCGCGCGCGTACACACACACACACACACACACACGGCCGCGCTGTTACCCACAATACACCGCGGGGACTTAGGATGTGCTCAATGTACAGACCCGGATGTGGGGTTAACTCATCACAGTCTCACACACACACACACACACACTAAATCTCACCACACTCACACGCACAAAATCTCACCACACACACACATACACTAAATCACACAACCCAAATCAAAAGTATTATTGAAGTGTGTATGAGATGTGAGTGTGTGTGAATCAGAATGATCAGATCGTCCCTGATGAACGAGCCGAGGGTGACGGTGCTGAGGGAAAAACTCCCTGAGATGGTAATAGGAAGGAACCTTGAGAGGAACCAGACTCAACAGGGAACCCATCCTCATCTGGGTGATAACAGATAGAGGGATTGATCTGCACTCATACTGTGTGTTAGGAGGCTGGAAGTTCAGTATAACAGGAGATGTGGAGAAGTTCATATGGAGACCAGTTGGTTATTGGAGGCTCAGGTGGTCTGTAGGAAACTCCAGTCAGCCGAGGACAGGACCGTCTTCATGGTAAAGTGGAACCGTCCCGAGTCACCAGACGCATCCCAGACAGACCACACGGGGCATCCATGTGACGAGATCTCCAACCAGAAGAGGGACGCCAGGACGGGTCAGACAGATCCAGAGGACAGATGGGGTCTGAATCACCAGCAGCTCAGGAGACACATGTGTAGCTCAATAGTGAGACAGGGAGAGGAGAAGAGAAAAAGAGATAACAGTTAGGTATGGTCGCAGTCACACAATGTATAATGTGAATGTATATTAACTGTAGAATGCAAGCAGAGACTCCGGCAGGACTAACTATGACATCATAACTAAAAGGGAGAGCCAGAAGGAAACACAAACATGAGGGCTTCCTGACATGTAAAGCAAACAATCACCTCACCGTCAGCAAACCTGAGTGATCAATGAGAGTGAGGAAGACAGCATCCAAACATACCAGTTCACCATAATACTCTACGTCCATGAGTCCCCCAGATCTGCTCCTTTACCTAAGGCTAATCTATTTATAAAAATGCTTGATTAAATAAATAGGTTTTTAGCCTGGACTTAAACACTGAGACTGTGTCTGAGTCCCGAACACTATTTGGAAGACTATTCCATAATTTTGGGGCTTTGTAAGAAAAAGCTCCGCCCCCAGCTGTATTTTTTCATAATACGCGGTACTGACATGCAGGGTGCATCCTTTGATCAAAGTGGGCGTATCGGATCGTAAGACCAAGGCCGCTGCTGGCCAAATGGGTGCCCTAAACAGAAATTTACTTTTATTTACTTTTTTTAAACTACTATAGGGGCCAAAATTGAACTTTTTTCAAATAAAAGTAAATACATAAATAAATTGTATCATTTATAAATTACAATTGTAGCTCTACAGCAAAAACTACAAACTAAAATTATACTTTAAATAAAACATTTATAATAAATAAAATAAACAATAATAAACTAAAATAAAATCAACACTGTCATCTGCTGGAGCTTTCCAAAGTTCAAAATTTATAAAGGCACTCTTCTGCTTAATGAGCTCTTCATATGATAAAGCCTTTGCTAATTCAGAGTTGATACTGACAATTGCCGGACCACTCATGCGCTCTTGTGCCATAGATAAGCGAAGTACAATTTGATGAGCTTAATTTTAGAAAAACTTCGCTCAGCAGAGGCAACAGTTACAGGTAGCGTCACTGCTATGCGCAGAGCAATCCAGAGATTTGGGTACAACTCTTGTAGGTGGTTGTCATAGAGAAATGATAGCATCTTCAGAGCCGTTGTGAGTGGTGGCAACTGTGGAAGGTTTATGATTTCTTGAGCTAGCTCTTGACCATCAATATCAGAACCTCCTTTCTCCACTGCAGTCAATGTCTTCTCTACCTCAGTGCAGTCTTTCTGTAAATTCTCTTTGACATCCCTTGAGCTTGGATGAAATCAAGCATAACTCCAAAATCTGTCTTTGACCGGAGTGAAAATGTCAAATCTCATTGAAGTGATTTCAAAGCAGAGTCCACAACACTACAAAAAAAGGTAACCTCAAGCTTTTTGAGGGCATCACTGATAGGCTCATCTGCAGCCTCATAGGCAAAATGCCTTTTAGTGCTTCTCAGCCTTTCCTCCTTAAGTTCAGGCTCTATGTTTAGGGCTTCACAGAGTTTCTTTGCAGTTGACTGACCATCCACAAATCCAGACTGTCTGTATTTCATGAGAGAAAGCACTCTCAATGAGTCGAACAGCAACATCCAGTTGCATTGAACTGGACTGAAGCATCTTGTTCACCACATGTCAAATCCGGGGTGCAGTCAAGAGTAATTAAATAGTATTTTGCCTGATGAATATTGGACACAGTGGTCTTTAGCATTTTGTCACTTATAAGCTGTATCAGCTTCTTTTGTATTTGCTGTCCAAGGTGTGCGAATGCTTTTGTCCTTGACTCTCGACAGATGATTTTCCATCACAGGATCAAACAGTGCAAGAAGTTCTTTGCGTCGTAGAGATCTGAGGAGCCCCTAAAAGCAAGAGTTCGGGATGCCAAAGATATTGTGATGCTGACTAATCGTGTGAGGACATTACGCCACCATTTTTTCTGCCTCTAAAAGAGGTAATTCTTGATGGTCTATTGTCTTCTTGTTCTTTAGACGCATCTTAAGTTCCCTCCATTTCAACATGGATTGTGTGTGGTCTAAGGCATTGTCGTGACTCCTGAGACTCTTGCTGAGGTTGGACCAGTCACTAAAACCCTCCCTTGACAGGTTTGTGTCTTTGGTACTGAAGAGTTTACAAGCAAAACAAAACACACAGTTTTTCTGCTTTGAATAAATAAGCCAACTTCTTAACACCTCCTCTCCATTTGTGAGTATGCAATAGCTTTGCAAACTATTAAAACCTCGTCCATCTTTGTCTTTGGGGAAAGAAAAATCTGATTCTACTTTAAATGGTCCTCTCTGTACAATTTCAAGGCGATCAGAATCAGTTAGACGTGACGGCCAGAGAGAAGGATCAACTTGCAGAGCACTCACAGGGGACAGCACATCAGTTTCTACTTCTTTAATGAGTGACGGTTTCTCTATAATTATAGTACTACTTCCAGACTGTAGGTTGTCACCAGTTGTGGGTAGGTTGTGTGCAGTTGTGACCACCGCATCTGTACCTTCATAGCTGGTTGATCGTCTGGCTTCAGTGCTACATCCTGCATCAGTGATTGTGCAGCTGCTAAGTCCCTCTGGATCAGTGCTTGATGGTACCACTTCATCCTCTTTCATAACAAATTTCAGCATTGACCCTGCATTAAATGAAGCAGAAGATATTATCTGAAAATATTACTGAGCGCACTTTTAAATTAACAGTTTATGGTCAAAAAGGTAAATGAAGAGCAAAATAGCAAGATCGGTGTAATAAAACAGTTTTATCAACAACAAGGAGTTACCTCCAATGGCTATGATTTTACTAATACAGTTGTCTGATTCATTTAATAGTCTCAGAATCATACAAAAGGGAACTAAGCAGTTTTACTATGATAAAACCATGGTTATCTGCCTTATTATCTATCTTTCTCTCATATCCATGCTTGTAAATTGTGTTTTATTGAATATATAATATTTGTATTTGTCTGTATTTTTTAAATATATTTTTATTCTGTGTTTTTATGATGTTTTTATGTTTTATAATGTTTTTACCTGTCTGCACCAAGGATGTGAGAGAAATGAAATTGCAAAACTCTTGTATGCAATGTTCATGTGGCAGTTTTGACAATAAAGCAGACAAGGGTTATGATGTCCACATATTTTTGTTGAGGAAATGATAGTAAAAATTATGTGGATATTTTAATTAAATGTTTGGTCGATATTAAACAAGAAATTCGATCATCATGTAAGTGTAACAACTGCATTTACCAGGCCTTTGGTGCCCTTTTCAGGCATTTCTAAAATTATGTAAACTGTTAATTTTGTATTAGATTATGTATTTTAACACTGTTATTTAATGACACCATATGGTCATTATTGAGTAATAATCATAATTGCCTGTGTTTTAATATAATGCATTTTAAGTCATTTTGTTTATTTAGATTTGCTTGTATTTATATTAAGAAATATGCGTTAGTTGTGAAATTATTACCGACATTAAAACACATTATTAACGTTGACAGAATAAAATGAAGTTTCACAGGAATATGAATGTACCTGAAAGTGATACACGGGCTTCATCTTGGGCTTTTTTTTTTCTCTTTCGTTTCTCGGCGCCGGACTGTTGATGTCTCTTTCCAGTAGCAGGCACATTGTTCAACTAGTATCATTTTTGGCCAAATAGGCAGCCGTAACAGAGGTGAGGGCACGCGCGTCATTACATGTGCTTAGCCTGCTCTGCGTTCACCGTAAAATGCAATATATACATTTATATATTTTTTATTTGTATATGTATATCATTAATATTAATTTATTATTATAAATATAAAAACTATTTTTTTGAGCAGCTGGGATGGTGCCCCCCTGGGAGTTGGTGCCCCCCTGGGAGTTGGTGCCCTACTATACAGAGAGTACGCAGACTGCGTACTCTCTGTATAGGGAGCGGGGGTACTGCAGTTCGCTTAGATACTGCGGCGCGAGACCATTTAATGCTTTATATGTCAAAAATGGTATTTTAAAATCGATGTGAAATTTTACAGGGAGCCAATGAAGATAAGATAGCAGTCGGCTGCCGTCACGACTGCTCTGACTGGTGATGTGATCGTATCTTCTGGTTCTAGTAAGGCAAGATGGCGCGGGTGAGGTCAGCTGCCGTCACGACTGCTCCGACCATCTTTTCTCTGTTTTTGTTTTTTAAGTTAGTTTTTAGTGTTTTAAAATCAGTCAAATTACCACCATGGAGTACATTAGTTATGATAGAGACACTCTTGTTTCTATTGGTATACAATGTACTCACAATTCGACGTTTTTAACTCCGGATCCGAGCTGGCCGAGTGAGATCCTGAGGGAAAACAAAGGACGCGACGTGAAACGGCGGCCCCGAGGAAAACGAGCCGGCGTCAGGAACAGGCTGAGAGCCCGTGCACACCGCACACCTCTGCCTAGCATCCTGCTCGCCAACGTCCAGTCACTGGAGAACAAACTTGATGACCTCAGGGCCAGGATAAAGTTCCAGAGAGACATTCGGGATTGCAATCTCCTCTGCTTCACCGAGACATGGCTGAACCCAGCGGTGCCGGACCACGCCATCCAGCCGGCCGAGTTCTTCTCGGTTCACCGCATGGACAGGACGCGGGACTCGTGGAAGTCAAGGGGAGGCGGCGTGTGTTTAATGGTGAACAGCAGCTGGTGCAACAGCGCGAGCGTTGTTTCTCTCACACGCTCCTGCACACCCAACCTGGAACTACTGTCCATCATGTGTCGTCCTTTTTATCTACCTCGGGAGTTCAATTCAATTCAATTCAATTTTATTTGTATAGCGCTTTTAGCAATTTTCATTGCCACAAAGCAGCTTTACACAGTCAAAAGAATTATTTAAGTTTGTATGAAATGTGAATTTGTATGAATCAAAATGGTCAGTTTGTCCCTGGTGAGAAAGCCGAGGGCGACAGTGGCAAGGAAAAACTCCCTGAGATGATAATAGGAAGAAACCGTGAGAGGAACCAGACTCAACAGGGAACCCATCCTCATTTGGGTGAAACAGAAAGCAGTAAATGATCTGCATTTATACAGTGTGTAGGGTGGGAGGCAGTTCAGCTATAATAGCTGATGTTAATTAATGTTAATATGGAGTCCAGGTAGTTATTGAAGACCCAGGTAGACTTGTAAGAAGTTCCAGTCATGAACTATCGAACTGTCAAGTCCCCAGAGAAACAGTTGCCAACACCAGTCAAGGCCAGAACCATTTTCTAGGTAGAGAGAATCATTCCCAGACACCAGACGCATCCCAGAGAGACACACGGGACATCCATGTGACGAGATCTTCAGCCAGAAGCGGGGCACCAGGATGGGTCAGACAGGTCCGGAGGGCAGAGGGAGTCTGGATCACTGGCAGCTCAGGAACGACATGTGTAGCTCGACAGAGAGAGAGAGAAAGAGTGAAAGGGGGGGACAGGAGGAGAGAGGAAAAAGAAAGAGGGGGGGAAAGAGAAGAAGAGGAGAGATGGCAGTTAGGTATGGTCACAGTCACACAATGTATAATGTGAATGTATATTAACTGTAGAGTGCAAGCAGAGACTCCGGCAGGACTAACTATGACAGCATAACTAAAAGGGAGAGCCAGAAGGAAACACAAACATGAGGGGGAACTGAGATGTAAAGCAAACAATCACCTCACCGTCAACAAACCTGAGTGATCAATGAGAGTGAGGAAGACAGCATCCAAACATACCAGTTCACCATAATACTCTACGTCCATGAGTCCCCCAGATCTGCTCCTTTACCTATGGCAAATCTATTTATAAAAATGCTTGGCTAAATAAATAGGTTTTTAGCCTGGACTTAAACACTGAGACTGTGTCTGAGTCCCGAACACTATTTGGAAGACTATTCCATAACTTTGGGGCTTTGTAAAAAAAAGCTCTGCCCCCAGCTGTATTTTTCATAATACGCGGTACTGACAAGCAGCCTGCATCCTTTGATCGAAGTAGGCGTGGCGGATCGTAAGACACTAGCAGTTCGCTCAGGTACTGCGGCGCGTGACATTTAATGCTTTATATGTCAAGAGTAGTATTTTAAAATCAATGCGAAATTTCACAGGGAGCCAATGGAGTGAAGATAAGATAGGGGTGATGTGCTCATATCTTCTGGTTCTGGTGAGGACTCTCGCTGCTGCATTCTGGACTAGCTGAAGCTTATTTATGCATCTAGCTGAACAACCAGACAGTAAGGCATTACAATAGTCCAACCTAGAGGTGATAAAAGCATGAACTAGTTTTTCTGCGTCGTTTAGCGACAATAAATTTCTTATTCTGGCAATATTTCTGACGTGAAAGAATGCTATCCTGGTAATATTATCTACATGTGCTTCAAATGAAAGGCTGGAATCAATAATCACACCAAGGTCTTTCACTGTTGCATTTGATGGAACAGAAAGGCCATCTAAAGTTACGGTGTGATCTAAAATTTTACTCCTAGCTGTATGCGGTCCTATGACTAGAACTTCTGTCTTATCCGGATTTAGCAGAAGGAAGTTAATTAGCATCCAATTTCTTATGTCCTGCACACATTGCTCAATTTTAGTAAGCTGTTTTTTCTCATCAGGTTTTGCTGAGACATATAACTGTGTATCGTCAGCATAACAATGAAAACTAATACCATGCTTACGGATTATGTTGCCCAGAGGAAGCATGTAAAGGGAAAAAAGCAGTGGACATAAAACTGAACCCTGCGGAACGCCAAACTCCAGTAGAGAACATGCAGAATAATCACCATTTAAGTCTACATACTGATAACGATGGGTCAGATAGGATCTGAGCAGGGGGCTGTACCCTTAATTCCCACTACATTTTCTAATCTGTGAAGAAGAATAGCGTGATCAACGGTGTCAAAAGCTGCACTGAGGTCAAGTAGTACAAGCATAGTTACACAACCCTGATCAGAGGCCAATAGAATGTCATTTACTACTTTAACGAGCGCTGTCTCTGTACTGTGATGAGGCCTAAATCCTGACTGATACAGTTCATGTATGCCATTTCTATGTATATATGAGCATAGCTGCTCTGCTACTATCTTTTCCAGAATCTTAGAGATAAAGGGGAGGTTTGATATTGGTCTGTAACTGGACAGCTGACAGGGGTCGAGGTCAGGTTTCTTAATTATTGGTTTGATAACTGCTAATTTAAAAGATTTTGGAACATATCCAATGCTGAGTGAAGAATTAATTATTCTCAACAGGGGTTCTATTATTGCTGGTACTATCTGTTTAAGAAAATGTGTCGGTACAGGATCTAATATACAGGTTGATGAATTTGAAGAAGAGATGAGTGAAATTAGTTCATTCTCTTCAAGGGGAGTAAAGTATTCTAGGTTCTGATCTGACATGGCTAGATTAACATCTGCATCAGTTACATTGTTCGGTTTCAAAACCTCAATTTTATGCCTAATATTTACAATTTTATTATTAAAAAAGTTCATGAAGTCCTCACTATTGCATGATGTTGTTGTGGAGATTTCTGCAGTGGTCTTATTTCTGGTTAATTTGGCTACAGCATTAAATAAGAATCTAGGATTATTTTTGTTATTATCTATAAGAGTGGAGAGATATGTTGATCTAGCTACACTAAGAGCTTTTCTATAGTTCAGGATGCTCTCCTTCCATGCTATTTGAAATACTAGTAATTTAGTTTGACGCCATTTACGTTCTAATTTCCGTGACGAGAGTTCACATCGGTCATAATCTGTGCCGTTTATAGTCCACCACAAGCGGACACGGACACTGCCTTATGCGAGCTGCATGAGGCACTCACACAGCACCAAACACAACACCGGGACGCTGCGCTTATTGTGGCGGGGGACTTTAACAGTGCCAAACTCAAACGTGCAGCGCTGAACTTTTATCAGCATATCACCTGCCCCACCAGGGGCGAAAGGACACTGAATCATTGTTATACAACGGTCAAGGACGGTTACAAGGCACAATCTCGTCCACCATTTGGTAAATCCGACCACGCTGCCATCTTCCTCATGCCAAAATACAAACAAAGGCTGAAACAGGAAGTTCTGGTTCAGAGGGAGGTCGTGCGCTGGATGGACCAATCAGTGGTCGCGTTACAGGACGCACTCGATGACGCAGACTGGGACATGTTCCGAAACAGCTCCGATGATGACGTCAGCGTGTTTACGGAAGCGGTTGTGGGATTTATTGGGAAATTAGCGGACGATACTGTAGAGAAAAAGACTATTAAAAAGTTTCCCAACCAGAAGCCGTGGGTGGATGAAACCATCCGCGACGCTCTGAAATCTCGCACCGCTGCCTACAACAAGGGACTCGCGTCGGGGGACATGGAACCGTACAAGGCTGCGTCATACATGAGCCAGGGGTAGCTCAGTGGTTAAGGCATTGGACTACGGTTCAGAAGATCGCAGGTTCAAACTCCACAACCACTAGGTTGTCACTGTTGGGCTCTTGAGCAAGGCCCTTAACCCTCAACTGCTCAGATGTGTAATGACATAAAAATGTAAGTCGCTCTGGATAAGAGCGTCTGCCAAATGCCTTAATGTAAATGTAAATGTAAACGCGCTACGGGAGAAAACTAGAGTCACAACTCCAACAGAGTGACTCTAGGAGCCTGTGGCAGGGATTAAGGACAATTACGGACTATAAAACACCAACAACCGGTATGACAAACGCGGACGTGACTCTGGCAGATGAGCTGAACACTTTCCATGCTCGCTTCGAGGCTGCAGCTAAAGACGCTAGCGATGCTAATGCTAGCGGCGCTAGCGGCTACAGACAGGAAGTCACTGCCAGCACCGGAAGCGCAATCATCATCACCGAGCATGACGTGAGGAGAGCCTTCAAGAGAGTGAACACCAGGAAAGCAGCAGGACCAGGTGGCATCTCAGGTCGTATCCTCAGAGCCTGCGCAGACCAGCTAGCACCTGTGTTCACTGAGATATTCAACATCTCTTTATCTCAGTCGGTGATCCCCACATGCTTCAAAGAGTCCATCATTGTTCCTGTTCCAAAGAAACCACATCCTGCTTCCCTCAATGACTATCGCCCTGTAGCCCTCACTTCAGTAGTGATGAAGTGCTTTGAACGCCTGGTCAGAGACTTCATCATTTCTTCACTACCAGACACACTGGACCCACTACACTTTGCATACCGCCAGAACCGTTCCACAGACGATGCAATCTCTCATCTCCTCCACACATCACTTACTCACCTGGACACTAGGAAAGGGAATTATGTTAAAATGCTCTTCATCGATTACAGCTCTGCATTTAATACCATAATTCCCTCCACACTCACCACCAAGCTGGAGCACCTGGGACTCAGCTCATCCATGGGTCAGTAGATCTCCAATTTTCTGACTGGCAGACCACGGGCAGTAAGGATGGGCGGACATGTCTTAGCCTCCCTCACTCTCAGCACTGGAGCCCCCCAGGGTTGTGTTCTAAACCCCCCGGCTGTACTCTTTGTACACCCACGACTGCGTGGCCACTACCAACTCCACCGCCATCATCAAGTTTGCTGACGACACTGTCGTGGTGGGCCTGATCACCAACAATGATGAGTTGGCCTATCTAGAGGAGATTGTAAATCTGGAGAACAGGTGCCAGAGGAACAACCTCCTCCTGAACGTCAGCAAGACAAAGGAGCTGATAGTGGACTTTAGTACAAAGCAGGAGAGGAACTACCAGACCCCCATCATCAATGAGAACCCAGTGGAGAGAGTGGACAGCTTCCGATACCTTGGTGTTCACATCACGCAGGACCTGTCATGGTCCTGTCACATCAACACTGTGGTAAAAAAGGCCCGGCAGCGTCTCTACCACCTCAGACGCTTGAGAGACTTTAGACTGCCCTCTAAGGTGCTCAGGAATTTCTACTCCTGCACCATAGAGAGCATCCTGACGGGAAACATCACGACCTGGTTTGGAAACAGCACCATGCGATCAGACGAGCTCTAAATAGGGTGGTGCGATCAGCTGAGCGCATCAGCCGCACTGAGCTCTCTGACCTGCACTTGATTTACAGCAAGCGGTGCTGGACCAAGGCCAGGAAGATTGTGAAGGACCTCAGCCATCCCAACAATGGACTGTTCTCTCTGTTGCGGTCTGGGAAGCGATTCCGCTCCCTGAAGGCCAACACAGAGAGACTGAGGAGGAGCTTCTTCCCGCAGGCGATAAGGTCTCTCAATCACATCACACCACACAGGAGTAATGTCTTTTAAACATTGACACTGACTGGACAATCATGGACACATTCATGCAATACATATTTACATATCTGAAGCCATTGCACATGTCACTTATACAATACATGTTTACCTGCCATTGCACATGACACTTTGCCACTCTGACACTTTTAGACATTTCAATGCCACTTTAAAACATTTTAAAAAATTTTATATATATATTTCCCCCCCCCTATATTCCTATATTCTATTTTTGTGATATTTTTACATGTCCTTATTTATACAGTTGTTAATTTTACTAGTTACATTTATTTTCCTTTGTATTTTATTTCTTTATTAATATTTATTTCTTATATATAGTTTTTATTTTCTTTTTAAGGTCACCGGCGGTCGTATAAGCATTTCACTGCAAATCGTACTGTGTATGACTGTGTATGTAACAAATAAAATTTGAATTTGATTTGACTCTCGCTGCTGCATTCTGGACTAGCTGAAGCTTGTTTATGCATCTAGCTGAACAACCAGACAGTAAGGCATTACAATAGTCCAACCTAGGAGTGATAAAAGCATGAACTAGTTTTTCTGCATCGTTTAGCGACAATATATTTCTTATCTTGGCAATATTTTTGAGGTGAAAGGATGCTATCCTGGTAATATTATCTACATGAGCTTCAAATGAAAGGCTGGAATCTATAATCACACCGAGGTCTTTTACTGTTACACTTTAAAGTCAATGTCAAAGTCAACTTTATTGTCAATTCTGCTACATGTACAGTGCATACATATAGAGAATCGAAAAACCCTTAAATAACACAAACTTAGAAAACCAACAGAGGTGAGGTAATTTAGTTACTGTCCTGCAAAAAGGGACAGTTAACAACACAGAAGGCAGATATGGAGAGAAACGGAACAGTGCAATAGGAAAAGTGCAAGTGTGCTTATTTTAGTTGATTAAAGTGACAAGTGACGTTATAATGAGCAATATAAACCAGTAAACAAGACGGGGTATAAATACAGTGTGAACAAGGTATGTACATTTTATTTTATTTTTTTTAAATGTTATTTCCTGGGTTGAGGTAGTGAAGGTACCAATGGTGCATGGAGCACAAAGTGACAGGTGCAAGAGTGTGATTGAGTGTATGGGAGTGTATGTGTATGTGAGTGTATGTGTAAGTTTGTGTGAGTTTGTGTAAGTGTTGTGTGTGTCTGTATGAGTGTGTCCGTGTGTGTGAAATAGAGGAGTCAGAGTATGACGGTGGGAGAGGCCGAAGAGCACAGGGGAGGCAGAGCTGGAAGGGAGTTGAGCTTCCTGATCGCCTGATGGATGGAGCTGTCCTTCAGTCTGCTTGTCCTGGCTTGGAGACTCCTTCGTCTCCTCCCTGATGGTAGCAGGCTAAAGAAGCTCTGAGTCGGGTGGGTAGGGTCACGGGCGATGTTGAGAGCTTTTCGTGTGAGGCGGGTGTTGTAAATGTCCAGGAGGGAGAGGAGAGAGACACCAACGATCTTCTTAGCTGCTCTCACTATGCGCTGGAGTGTTTTCCGGCAGGACGCATTGCAGGCGACGAACCACACAGTGATGCAGCTGGTCAGGATGCTCTCAATGGTGTCTCTGTAGGAGGTGCGCATGATGGGTGTTGGGGCTCTGGTTCTTCTCAACTTTTGGATAAAGTAGAGACGCTGTTGTGCCTTCTCGGCCAGTGCTGCAGTGTTGGTGGACCAGGAGAGATCTTCCGTAATAAGATGGAACAGAAAGGCCATCTAAAGTTACGGTGTGATCTAAAATTTTACTCCTAGCTGTACGCGGTCCTATGACTAGAACTTCTGTCTTATCCAAGACATGTCTCAGCCTCCCTCACTCTCAGCACTGGAGCCCCCCAGGGTTGTGTTCTAAGTCCCCTGCTGTACTCTTTGTACACCCACGACTGCGTGGCCACCACCAGCTCCACCGCCGTCATCAAGTTTGCTGACGACACTGTTGTGGTCGGCAGGATGCATTGCAGGCGCCAAACCACACAGTGATGCAGCTGGTTAGGATGCCCTTAATGGTGCCTCTGTAGAAGGAACTACCAGACCCCAGTCATCAACAGAAGCCCAATGGAGAGAGTGGACAGCTTCCGATACCTTGGTGTTCACATCACGCAGGACCTGTCATGGTCCTGTCACATCAACACCGTGGTAAAAAAGGCCCAGCAGCGTCTCTACCACCTCAGACGCTTGAGAGACTTTAGACTGCCCTCCAAGGTGCTCAGGAATTTCTACTCCTTCACCATAGAGAGCATCCTGACAGGAAACATCACGACCCGGTTCGGAAACAGCACCGAGCTCCCTGACGTGCACTCAATCTACACTTACATGTTTATGTTTACATTCTGGACCATTGCAGAAAGACACTTTAATAAGGCACCTTAATAAGTCACTTTTTATGCACATTTGCACACCATGTTTCTTTCACCAAATGTACAGTATACTGTATTTCTATTTTTATGTACAGTATATTTATATTTTAATCTCTATTTTTATCCTAGTTAAATTAAAATTTCTATCATATTTCTTTAATTAATTAATTAATTTATTTTTTATTATAAGTTTTAATTCTTTTTTTAAGGTCGGTCGTATAAGCATTTCACTGCATATCGTACTGTGTATGACTGTGTATGTGACAAAATTTGACTAACTGGTGTATAATTCCTATTAAACCACTGCTCTTTCAACTTTATAGCACAAAGATGGACATGGATCTATTTATGGTCTCACTATCTGATTTCACCCCGATAAGGATAAGTTTGGTTGCTTTTGTGATTTCTTCCTCATGTTGTCTCTGGGAGCTTTTTCTTGTCACCATCACGCCAGGCTTGATCATTAGGGACAAACCGATACATCTATAAACTATTTAAATTTATATTGAGAATTTTATTTCTTTTAAACTAGTTGAATTAAAAGAGTCCAAATCCAGAGCTAAATACAACCCAACACACTAACTTTTAAACAATATGCTCTAATAGATATATTACAGTATATTATTATTAATGATAATAGATATATAAATAGTTATACTGTGTATGGTGATGTCATGATTCGGGTGGTATTGGCTGATGGCAGAGACTCGGGACACAGAGACTCGGGACACAGAGACTCGGGACACAGAGACCTGGGACAGAAACTAGAAACACAGAGAGTACTTACAAAACCTGGAAGTACACACAAAACTGCACAAGACAAATCAGCTCCACACACACTTGAACACAGAAGACCTACATACTATCAAAATCACAATATAAAATAAACCAACATATAAACCAAAACCAAAATACGAAGCAAAGTGCCCACATAAATGACAGTACGCTCCACCCAGTTTCCCAGACTAACCAGCTCTTTATAGAAGATTTAATGACCTACCTCGGTTCAGGTGAGCTCCCGCATCACCTGACCAAGGTGTCTTCTGGGAAACTGAGTCTGCAAAACAAAAACTACAAGAAGACAAAACAGTGCCCTCTAGTGGCGATTCCTTACAGGTGAGCTTTATTATGGAAGTCTGAGGCAGCTTTACAGCATTTGTAATCACATGTATCTAAAACACACACACACACACACACACACACTGTAGTTACTGCTGTCACTTCATTGTAATAAATGTAGGTTTGTAGACAGTTTGTAAAAGTTGGCTGTGAGGAGTTTAGTGCAGTTTGCAGTGAAATTGTAAGTGATGACATCCTAACAGTCACAACAGTCCATAGCTCAACCAATTCATAGGCAGCTGAATGCATGTCACATCACAGAGTCACGTGACTAAAAGTTGACGTGAATTTACCTTCAGGAAAATCCAGCGCACTCTAACAAAACATTAAGGAAAGTGGAAAAGCCTCTTTCCTGAGTGGAGCTTGCCATGTCCTGCTGTACCGCTACAGGAGGATGTGGGCCAGCCGCTGCTTCCGGGTTTTCTGTGGTGGGGAAATGGCAGTAAGATCTGTGAACCAAATATATTTCCTTTGATTCTGCAAGCAACCAGTGACACTGCAAAGTGAAAGGATGGCCTGGAAATGTTTAAAATAAATTAATAAATGTTTCTGGTTAAAGGTTTTATAACCATGGATTATAATACACACTACTAGTCAATGTTCAGACACACCTTCTAATTGCATGGTCTCTCCTGATTTTCATTTCTTTCTACATTGCAAAGATATGCAATAATCCCATTTGAATGTGAATAATCTCATATGATATTGAAATGTGTCTGCTACTCTCTCTCTCTCTCTCTCTCTCTCTCTCTCAATGCTCTGTAAAGCTTCATAAGGGCTCTAATCTGAGGTGCTGTTTGTAAATTGGTCATTTCCAAGGCTGGTAACTCTAAATGAACTTCTGCAGCAGAGGTAAGTTTTGGTCGTGGTTTGCTGGCACAGTCTTCATGGACAAGAAAAATCCAGTATTGTTCTAGAATGTCGAAAAAATAAATCACTGAAAATCACTTACCCTACTTTTATTTCTAACCTACTTCCAACAAAAGGGGTTTGTGGAAGCCTAGAGCAGGAACATAAATATAATATTTCTATTTTATAATAAATAAAAATATACAAGTAATAGATTATGATGCATGTTTTTATGCTTAATGTTTTGGACATTGTTTAGGCCCCACACTGAAAGAATTCATGGTTTGTACAGTAATTGTTTTCTTGACAGCTGTGGCCTCTAGTGGGCAAACAGGGTAAATGCATCCTCACGAGATAGATAGATAGATAGATAGATAGATAGATAGATAGATAGATAGATAGATAGATTTGTAATTATTGAATAAACATAGAATAAATAATTCGTAATTTATAAAATAGTTTTTAATGATAAGCATTATTTTAAAAATATCCTATTTGGATTGTAGTTTTGCCACACATGCTTTTCAGGCACACTGAGCATTCTTTCTGGCTTTTTTCTTTCCTTGTAGGGAAGTAATTTACAGATATTATTAACGGTCACATTATTGCCCAAATGAGGATGGGTTCTCCTTTCTGGTTCTTTTCAAGGTTTCTTCCCTATGTTGAGTTTTCTCCTTCAGCTTGCTCATTATTCATACATTTTATTCACAATATTATATCTGAATTGCTTATACTGTTGATTGCTGAGAAGCTACTTTGTGACAATAGCAATGATTAAAAGAACTACATAAATAAATTTCTGCTAGCGAAACAGGGAATGTGGTCCCCTTCCCCCATTCTCTAATAATTATGGAATTGTTCATCTTTATACATTATTATTCCCTGGTCCCTGTGCTGTGGATTAAACAGGACTCCACCCAGAACATAACAGTGCTTTCACTTACTGTACACACTGTTTAGTGTGTTTCAACAGAACCTAGAGCACAGTGTGTGTTCTCCTCACACAGCACTCACACTCGGGTCTGAGAACGTGGTGGATTCAGTCCCTTTCCACTTAAACTCTAACAGTGAGAAAGTGAGTCAACTCTGAATCGACTCGACTGCAGGAAGTGAATAAACAGCAGCCATACAGCACACTGGACATTAGGAGTCTGAGTTATTAACTATGACGTTTGTCCTGGGTACATAGGTAGACATTATATACAATTCCTAAGAAACTGACAGTGATGTAATAGAACCAAAGTTGAAACTACTTGAAAATAACAGTTTTAGGTGAAAAAGACATCAAAGTTAACATTACACACACACACACACACACACACACACACACACACACACACACACACACACACACACCATATCTCTGTCTTTGTACAAACTCTATGTAAACCAACCAGGGGTTCTAGCATGCAGGACAGTGTCTGAAAATGAATAATTCTCTGGTAGAAACTACAATAAGGCCTATTTCATCAGGCTAAGTGTACAGGAACACTCTTCACTGTGGGCTCCATGTTATTTCTCACAAGGTCTAAGGCATGGAAATAAACAGAGCTTATATGCAAAGCAAACAATATTCATGCAGTGAGTTATTATGAAGTCCTTCGTAAGCCCTGACATTCCATGAATCATAGTGTGTGTGTGTGTGTGTGTGTGCGGGCACGCGCATGTGTGTGTGTTTTATACCAATCCTTCCCAACATATCACATTCAACATATGTTAAAATTATAGTAATTAAAAGTCATGAGATGAGATCATAGTGTAGATCTACTCTGAGGTGCTCACTGTCTCACTTTCTAAATGGCTGATCACTGATCAGCTAACTGTTAATTAAGTTGAGGATTACAGGAACATAAAGCCCCCGGGGTAAATCCTCTAGGTTTTACATCTCTAGTCTACATTCCTGCACTAAAATTGTTCGACCTTTAGTTCCTGGGCTAAAGCTCCTGGTACTTTACTCTTGTGCTGAAGTTTGTGAAGTTTCCCAAGCCTTTATTTATAAACTTTAAAGACAGTACAAGTTTGCATGTGCACAAAATGTAACATAATGTGTACCCACACTTTAGAATTAGGTGTCTGTTCAGTGCGTGCAGCAATGATGGGTCGTTCATGAACGATTCATTCTTTTTAAACGAATCTTTAACGTGACTTAGATGAACGAGTCGTCTCGGAGAGTGATTCGTTTATTTTCTATTGGGCGCGCATGCGCAAAGCATTGCAAAACCTCCGTATGTTATATACAGAAAACAGTATTGAACGATTCTCAGCAATGAGTCTTCGAGTCTCGAGTCGTTCGTTCTTTTGACACGTGACTCCCATAGACACTATGCAGTGCAGTACACAGGAAACAGTATTGAACGATTCTCAGCAATGAGTCTTCGAGTCTCGAGTCGTTCGTTCTTTTGACACATGACTCCCATAGACACTATGCAGTGCAGTACACAGGAAACAGTATTGAACGATTCTCAGCAATGAGTCTTTAAGTCTCGAGTCGTTCGTTCTTTTGACACGTGACTCCCATAGACACTATGCAGTGCAGTACACAGGAAACAGTATTGAACGATTCTCAGCAATGAGTCTTCGAGTCTCGAGTCGTTCGTTCCTTTGACACGTGACTCCCATAGATGCTATGCGGTGCAGTACACAGGAAACAGTATTGAACGATTCTCAGCAATGAGTCTTCGAGTCCTGAGTCGTTCGTTCTTTTGACACGTAACTGGGTATTTGTTTAGGAGGGATACGATAAAGACCTCATTGTGCTCTGTCATATTGTGGAGCACAGCACATGCCCTCACCATACAGTAATGACATTACAGGATTGTTTCGAGGCTACGGACTGGAAGGTTCTCAGTGCATCATATGGCGAGGACATTGATGGAATGACGGACTGCATCACGGAGTACATTAACTTCTGTGTTGACACCTGTGTACCGATGAGAGATATTCACTGTTTCCCCAACAACCTTTAGGTCTGGTGATAAGGAAGCAGTGAAGAAGGCTAAAAAAATGCTAACTGGTAAAATTAAGGAAGGGAAAGAGTCATACAGGAGAAAACTGGAACAAAGGCTGAAACAAAACAACACGAGAGAGGTGTGGAGGGGCATGAGGAGCCTCACTGGCTATAAGACAAGCGGCCAGGCTATTGAGGGGAATGTGGAACGTGCAAACGACCTTGACACTTGATTTCCCTATGTCTCACACTTCTCCCGGCTTTAGCCCCAATCCACACTTTCCTGCTTCTATGTCCTCCTCTACACAGAGAACAGTCGCAGTCACTACTTCTGCACTCCCAGTAATCAATATTTCAGTGGATCAGGTAAAACATGGCCTCAGTAAGATCAGCCCTACAAAAGCTGTAGGTCCGGATAAGATCAATCCGAGAGTCCTGAAATCTAGTGCTCCCCAACTATGTGGTGTCCTCCAGTACCTCTTTAGCCTGAGTCTGTCTCTACAGAAAGTCCCTGCACTGTGGAAAACATCATGCATTGTGCCGGTACCCAAAACACCACGTCCTTGTGCCCAGAACGACTTCAGGCCTGTTGCTTTGACATCGCACATTATGAAGGTGTTTGAGAGACTGATCCTGGATACACTTCGTCCCCTGGTAAAGTCCTCTCTGGACCCTCTTCAGTTTGCCTATCAGCCGTTCATGGGAGTTGATGACACCATAATACACCTGCTACATCGTACCTACTCTCACCTTGACAAGCCTAGGACCACCGTAAGGATGATGTTCTTTGACTTCTCCAGTGCCTTCAACACCATCCAACCGGCAGTACTGGGGGAGAAACTAATGAACATAAACATTGACACCCGCTTGGTTTCGTGGATCATGGACAATCTGACCTGCCGTCCCCAGTATGTCGACTACAGAACTGTGTGTCCGAGACTTTGATCTGCAGCACTGGAGCTACCCAGGGGACTGTACTGTTTCCGTTTCTTTTCACCCTACTGTATATACATCTGACTTTAGATATAACTCAGAGTCATGCCACCTGCAGAAGTTCTCTGACGACTCTGTGGTTGTTGGGTGTATAAAGGAGGGTGACACCTCTGAGTAACAGTCTGTAGTGGATGACTTCGTTTCCTGGTGTGAGCATAATCACCTACAACTGGACATCAGGAAAACAAAGGTGATGGTTGTAGATTATAGGAGAAGCAAGACCCCTGTGACACCTATATCTGTAAAGGGGGAGATAGTGGACATGGTCTCTGAATACAGATATCTGGGAGTCCATCTGGACAACAAACTTGACTGGTCACTCAACACAACGGCACTCTACAAGAAAGGACAGAGTCGGTTGTACTTTCTTCGAAGGCTCAGGTCTTTTAACGTTTGTAACACCATTCTGCGGATGGTATATGAAACCTATGAAACTGTCATTTTCTGTTGGGGTGGTAACATTAAGGTGTCTGATAAGAACAAACTGGACAAGTCAATTAAAAAGGCCGGATCTGTGCTAGGCATGGAGCTTGACTCTGTGGATGTAGTAGCAAAGAGGAGGATTCTATCCAAAGTACAATCCATTTTGAACAATCCTTCTGATCCGCTATACAGTGTTTTCGCTGAACAGAGGAGCAGTTTCAGCCAGAGACTGATTACTATCAAGTGTTCCACAGAGCGCCACAGGAGATCCTTTCTCCCAACGGCCATAAAAGTTTACAACTCTTCTCTGTAACTCATACACACATGTATGTGGATTTTTTACTAACTGTTACACAACAGGACATTAATGCTTACCCAAATTAATAATATGATAACTGCAATACTACTTCCCAATAAAATATTTAATACACGATTACATATAATAATAATAATAACATATTACATACATATACTAGATTACTGTGCAATACTTACAAGAGGTCTTGAGTCATATTCTGTTGGTACTTACTGTTTTAGGAACTTTTTTTTAAAGATTATTATTATTACTATTTATTACCTTTATTACATTTTCTTAGATAACAACTGTGAGCACCTGTAACTGAGCATAAGCAATTTACCTCTGGGATTAATAAAGTTATTTGAATCTTGAATCTTGAAACAACGTCCTACCTGAAGCAGTGCTCCATGCTCCACCTGAAGGTGTCTCCCAACAGTGTCCCACTTGAAGCAATCCATCTATCCCATTCATCTAGAAACTTCTGTGGTCCAATTAGGGGCCATGGAAGCCCGTAGTGGTTAATATTGTATTTATTCTGGTTTTAAGTCTGTGGAAGGACCTATGGTCAACATTGAGACAAGCATTTATATTTAGCCTAATCTGCATGTCTTTGGACTGTGGGAGAAAAACACAAGATTCTCTTGTCTATTATTACAAGACTTGGAATCTGTGGCATGGCATGGCAATGGTTTGGATCCACATCTGCCTCATGCAGACTCTCTACTGGTGCCCCACAGGGGTCAGTAATTGGTCCTCTCCTGTTCTCCCTCTATACCCGGTCTCTTGATAAGGTCAGATCATCGCATGGCTCTTCATACCATTGTTATGCAAATGACGCACAACCTATTCTCTCCTTTCCTCCCTTGGACACTCATTTCATTTCTTTCTACCCAGGCTACTCAAGTGCTTGTTCAGTCCCTTGTTATTTTAAAACTGAACTACTGAAACTCACTCCTAGCAGGTCTGCTTCTGACCACCATTCGTCCTCTTCAACTGATCCAGAATGCAGCTGGATGCGTCCTGTTTTCAACCTGCCCAAGTTCTCCCACACCACCCCACTCCTCCGCTCCCTGCACTGGCTTCCTGTAGCTGTCTCCATCAAATTCAATGAATTCCAATTCCATTAATTCTTCCTCTGTTCCTTGGGGAAAACACACAAACAAACACAAAAAAAGTTTAAAAAGTGTTTGACTGGTAATTAGTTAGTAACCTAGTAATCCAGTGTAAGGACCTGTCCAATGACCGAAACTTGAGAATTTGCCAAATACCTAAATGTTAATATAAATGTAAACTGGAGGAAACCCACTAAGCATTGGAAGAAAATGCAAAATCCATGCAGACCCCGGGCCATGGAGGTGCAAGGTGACAGTGCTCACCACTAAGACACTGTCTGGCCACTGGAAGCTATATCCCAGCTAAGCAGTGATCCACCTGTTATGTTTAGTTCATGGTTCTAAGGTCCTAGGCTGAAGTCCCTGCTCTTTAGTTCCTGGGGCCTCATGTATCAATGCTGCGTACGCACAAAAACTTTGCTTACGCCAGTTTTCACGCTCATGGTCGGATTTACTAACAGTGAAATTAACGTGAGAATGTGCGCTCTTCCACGCCAACTTCATGTCTGGCGTACGTGTATTTCTTGTGTATGTTTGTTTTATTTCCGTTGTCGACTCCTAGAGGTAATTATGTTAAATTGCACACTACAAAGTATTGCACCAACACATGTGAAAAACATTGCTATTAATTTATAATTGATAAAATGGGTTAATTGACACAATATCTTTTCACCAATTATGTGATTTAGAACATATAAAAGCATTTGCAAATGTATACAACCCTTAGTCTATGGCAATGGCAGTGTTGGCCTTATTAGAGGACATTGTCAATGGCCGAATCCGAAGGGAACGTGTTTTTAGGGATCACAGTGATTTTCTGGCCCACGATGATGACTGGCTTATTAGCCGTTTCAGATTTCCAAGAGCTATCCTCTTGAAGCTCTGTGCTGAGTTGGGTCCAAATTTGGAAAGAGAGATAGCGAGGAGCCACGCATTACCTGTTCCCTTACAGGTGCTGACAACGCTTGGTTTCCTGGCAACTGGTTCTTTCCAAAGGAAACTGGCAGACCGCTCGGGGTTAAGCCGGTCGTCTTTGAGCCGTGCAATGCCAGCTGTATGGGATGGGATCATCCGCATGTCTAACAGGTATATAAGGTTTCCATACCATGAAGTTGACCAGACAAACATTAAAGCGCAATTAGCAGCCGTCGCTGGGTTTCCTAATGTAATCAGCGCAAGACGAATTTGCATACGTGAATCGGAAACATTTCCATTCAGTAAGTGTGCAAATAATATGTGATGCTCAAATGCGCCTAACAAATATTATGGCAAGGTGGCCTGGGTCAACCCATGATTCATTCCTCCTCACTAACAGCATGGTTGGGATGAGGCTCCAAAGTGGCAGGGTGCGTGATGGGTGGCTTCTTGGTGAGTGATGTATTTAAAGATATTATTCCAGCGAAGTTTTTATTTTATTTTATTTTATTGAGTGTAATTATGTAACTGCATATCAGGAGACCGTGGTTATCCATTAAAGACGTGGCTGTTAACCCCCCTCAAAAACCCACAAACTGACCAAGAGCGCAGATACAATGATGCCCATTCTCGCACTCGATCAGTTGTAGAGCAGGCGATTGGGCAGCTGAAATGCCTTGATAAGAGCTAAGGGGTGCTGCCTGACGTACGGGCTTCAGCACTCGGGGAGCCTTGGAAATGCCGGAGACACTGGGTCCTGGCTGCTCAGGAGGGACGGACTCCGAGTGCGTGCCAGTGGATGTTCCTGCACCATCTAAAGTCTAAATAAAAAACAAACACGTTCACTGATATTAGAGTCCATTTCTTATGGGTACACGCATATTTATGAATGCAATGGATACATAAATTAAAGTCTCCTATGTACCACTACATTGCATGTATTGGAAACTTAAATGCAAACTGCAAAAAGTTTGCAAATAAGACAGTTTTTCTCCGGTCTACCTCCGATAGGAGCACCTCCAATTCACATTCTATGAAGTTTCTCTTCTTGCATGCTTTTGCCATTGCTTTTTCGTTTGGTTTTGCCAAAGTGGAGTCATTACCATATTTATATGGGGGAGGAGTGCGCTCAATTTCACGTTAATTTGGATCTACTAGGAGAATATGCGTGGGATTCCGCGTACGCAGTGTTTCATACATCAGATTTTTTTACTGCGTACGCACATTTACAGCTTTGTCCGTACACAATGTTTTAGTATGAATTTAACGCAAGTCTTTGTACATGAGGCCCCTGGTCTTTAGTCCAGGTCCTAAGTTCCTTGAATAAAATTCCTGGTCCTAGGGTCCTAGGGTAAAGTTCCTGGGCTGAAGTTCCTGTTTTTTAGTTCCTGGGTTAAAGTTCCTGGTCCTAAGTCCCTGGTCCTATGGTAGTAGGCTAAAGTTCCTGGTTTATCGTTCCTGGTCCTAAGTTCCTAGATGTTCCTCCTCTTAAGTTCTGAGGCAAAAGTTCCTGGTTTTTAGTTCCTTTTCCCAAGTTCCTAAACTAAAGTTCCTGGTTGATACGTTCTGGTCCCATGTTTTACTACTTCCTGTTTATATCTTTATATAAAATATTTTAGATCGCAATAATGACATCCCCCCCCCCCCCACACACACACACATTTTTTTTTTTTGCCTTTTTTGTCAACCTAAAATATAAAACCTACTACATAAAAAATATAAAGCATATTTTAGTTATGGTTGTATAATAAAATATAATTGCATATTAAAATACAATTACAAAAATACAAAAGAAAGTGTGTGTGTAGCGGAGGGCGGTTCTCCCGTCAAATGCATATATGTTATGCAAATGTTGATCAGGGGGCGGTGCGCTAAAGAGGAGCATCCGCGCGTGCACGGGAATAATGAATGAGTGAGAGGCAGAGAGAGAGAGAGAGAGAGGGAGTGTGTGAGAGAGTGTGTGTAAGAGAGAGTGTGTGTGTGTGAGAGAGACAGAGAGTGTGTGTGAGAGAGAGAGCTAGACAGAGCGTGTGTGTGTGTGTGAGAGAGTGTGTGTGAGAGACAGAGAGTGTGTGCGTGTGTGCGTGTGAGAGAGAGTGTGTGTGAGAGACAGAGAGTGTGTGCGTGTGTGCGTGTGAGAGAGAGTGTGTGTGAGAGACAGAGAGTGTGTGTGAGAGAGAGTGTGTGTGTATAAGAGAGAGAGAGTGTGAGTGAGAGAGAGACAGAGCGTGTGTGTGTGTGTGTGTGTGTGAGAGAGAGAGAAAGACAGAGTGTGTGTGTGTGTGTGTGTGTGTGATACAGATGGAGGTGAAGTCGATCCGTGTGTGAGCTCGAGCTCTGCGCCTGTTACAGGACTCTACGGAGACCGAATTCATTGGCGCTGAAGGTATGTACAAGTTTGAGTGTGTGTGTGTGTGTGTGAGTGAGTGTGTGTGTGAGTGATATTAAATGAGTAAAATGTTAAAACTCGTTATGTTTATAACACTCTCTGTATAACTCTTTATACCCCCCCCCCCACACACACACTTATGACTGAAGTGATGATTTAATACTTTATCGCTGTTTTTATTAGTCACGTGTCCCAAACGGCTCACTGTTACTCGTGTGTGTGCCCTCCTTAGTGCGCTCAGGCTGTGTGTAACGCGTCAGGTAGGGGCCCTCTGTAGGGGGGAGGGAGTTGATTTGAGACGCAACTGTGTTGCCCCTCAGCAGGGCTTCGCGCGAGCGCGTTCTTCGTTGCCACGGAAACAGAGCATCGAATGCCGAGCGCGCGATGCCTTGGTTACTGCAAACTCAGTAAACTTAGCAACATGCTAACTGCGCGCGCGGGAGCGTGTGAGGTAAAAAACTGAGTGAGGGCTTTACAACACACACACACACACACACACACACAGAGTTATTATATGATATACTGATAAACCTACTTCACATTTATTACTGTCAGGGTTTATGACTTAATGAGGAACTGTCTGAGGGACTGGATGTAAAGTACACACAGTTAACACTGCTGACTGAAATGTCCTGTGAGTGGATCTTTAGTGTGTGTGTGTGTGTTAAGCCATCCTTTTCCTGCTGTCGCCCCATACAGGACACACCTTACATACTGACTTCCTCACACACACACACACACTAAAGTTTATGACAGACTACACAATAGATGAGGGAAAGAAAATGACCAAGAAAGAAAATTACCTCTGCACTTTTTTAGTGTGTGTGTGTGTGTGTGTGTAAAGATAGGGATTTCCCTTTTCTTCAGGAAAAGAGATGATGTCATACATGTGTGTGTTTGTGAGTGAGTGAGCTAAAAGGAGTAGAAACTAATATATTATATACATAATATACATAATATTGTATAGCGATTTTAACAATTGTCATTGTCGTTATTTGAGGCTCAGGCACCGTCCCCAGTCACCACATGCATTCCAGACAGACCACACGGGACATCCATGTGACAAGATCTCCAACCAGAGGGGGTCTGAATCACTGGCAGCTCAGGAGCAACATGTATAGCTTGGCAGAGATACAGGAAGAGAGAAAGCTCCCTGCTGTAGTTTTCATAATACGCGGTACTGACAAGCAGCCTGCATTTTTTGATTGAAGTAGGTGCGACAGATCGTAAGACACTAGCAGTTCACTCAGATAATTTGGCGCTACACCATTTAATGCTTTATACGTCAATAGTAGTATTTTAAAATAGATGTGAATTTTCACAGGAAGCCAATGAAGTGAAGATAAGATAGGGGTCATGTGCTCGTATCTTCTGGTTCTAGTGAGGACTCTCGTTGCTGCATTCTGGACTAGCTGAAGCTTGTTTATGCATCTAGTTAAACAACCAGACAGTAAGGCATTACAATCTAGAGGTGATAAAAGCATGAACTAGTTTTTCTGCATCGTTTAGCGACAGTATATTTCAATATTTCTGAGGTGAAAGAATGCTATCCTGGTAATATTATCTACATGAGCTTCAAACTAAAGACTGGAATCTATAATCACACCAAGGTCTTTTACTGCTGCACTTGATAGACCAGAAAGGCCATTTAAAGTTACAGTGTGATCAGAAAGTTTGCTTTTAGCTGAATGTGGTTTAATGACTAGAACTTCTGTCTTGTCAGGATTAAGCCGACGTAAGTTAATTAACATCCAGTCTCTTATGCACACATTGCTCAACTTTAGTAAGCTGGTTTTTCTCATCTGGTTTTGCTGAGACATATAATTGTGTGTCATCAGCATAACAATGAAAACTAATACCATGCTTACGGATTATGTTGCCCAGAGGAAGCATGTAAAAGTGAGCGATCAGGGGAGAAGGCCCTTATAACTAAATGACATCATAACTAAACCTCGAGACAGGGAGGTGACCAAGAACCTCATGGTCTAAGAGAGTCTCTCTCTCTCTCTCTCTCTCTCTCTCTGTGGAGATAGGAGAACCTTTAAGAAGAACAACCATCATGTAGCATCATACTCAATGGTGCTAAAGGT
Source organism: Clarias gariepinus (assembly GCF_024256425.1). Classification (NCBI taxonomy): domain Eukaryota; kingdom Metazoa; phylum Chordata; class Actinopteri; order Siluriformes; family Clariidae; genus Clarias; species Clarias gariepinus. Next base: position 42,107,324 of record NC_071103.1, read on the forward strand.
GCTTCAACAATTTTTTTTTCTTGTTCATGTTCTAAGAGTCCTTCAGGTGCCCTTTGGCAAACTCCAGAGGCCTGACATGTGCTTTTTACTGAGGATTGTCTTCCGTCTGGCTGCTGTACCATACAAGCCTGATTGGTGGAGTGCTGCAGAATGGTTGTTTTTCTGTAAGATTTTCCTCTCTTTACAGAGAAACATTGGAGCTCTTTCAGAGTGACTATTGGGTTCTTGGTCACCTCCCTGACTAAGGACCTTCTTCATTCGCTCACTTTGGCCAAATGGCCTGCGCTGAGAAGAGTCCTGGTGGTTACTAACTCCTTTCATTTATGGATGATGAAGGCCACTGCACTCATCTGGACCTTCAGTGCTGCAGAAATGTTTTGTTTCCTTCCCAGACCTGTGCCTTGATACAATCCTGTCTCGGAAAGGTCTACAGTCCTTGGACTTCATGGTTTGGTGCATCCGGAAAGTATTTACAGCGCATCACTTTTTCCACATTTTGTCATTTTGCCTTATTCTAAAATGGATTCAATACATTTTTCCTCAGAATTCAAATTCAAATTTTATTTGTCACATACACAAACATACACAGTACGAAATGTAGTGAAATGCTTATAAACTCATCTGGCAAACTCATTCTACACACAGATTTTAGCAAATTTATAAAAATTTAAAAATTGAGAAAGCAGATGTACATAAGTTTTCAGAGCCTTTCCATGAAGCTCAAAATTGAGCATAGGCGCATCCTGTTTTTTCCTGATCATTCTTGAGATGTTTCTGCAGCTTAATTGGAGTCCACCTGTGGTAAATTCAGTTGATTGGACATGATTTGGAAAGGCACACACCTATCTATAGGATTGTCTTGGGGCACAAATCTGGGGAAGGTTACAGAAAATTATTTTCTGCTGCTTTGAAGGTCCGAATGAGCACAGTGGGCTCCTTCATCTGTAAGTGGAAGAAGTTCCCACATTTACCACAGGTGGACTCCACTTAAGCTGCAGAAACATCTTAAGAAAGATCAGGGGAAACAGAATGTGCCTGAGCTCAATTTTAAGCTTTATGGCAAAGGCTGTCAATACTTATGTACATGTGCTTTCTTAAAAAATTCTTTTTAAATAAATTTGCAAAAATCTCAAGTAAACTTTTTTCGTGTTGTCATTATAGGATGTTATGTGTAGAATTCTAAGGAAAAAAATTAATTAATTTTATTTTAGAATAAGGCTGTTACATAACAAAATGTGGAAAAAGTGATGCGCTGTGAATACTTTCTGGATGCACTGTGCATGTAATTTTTTTTGTTTTTTATTTTGAATAGATTTGAAAAGATTTAAAACAAACTTTTTCTATGTCACCATTAAGGAAAATAATGAATTTAATTTCTTTTGGAATGAGGCTGTAACATGTTATTGATTAATGAATGAGAAGAACAAAGTGTTAAGTGTAACAGTGATCTAACTGAAGACTAACAGCTGGGGGTTGACGGTGTGAGTGTTCAGGTGGTTAGCTGTTAACACTAAAAGAAGCATCATGTAAATTTAATTTGTGTGTGTGTGTGTGTCTGAACCTGTACTGACGCCTGTACCAGCTGTTGTCCTGGGGGCACACGCCCCCCCACACACACATATTTTTTTTGGCCTTATCTCTCTGGCTTGATCAGAAACACCTGTCCAGGTGTTGTAGAAGTCTTACTCATTAATTCAGTGTTGATCGAGTTTAAAAACTTCAGTGTCAGAGCAAAGCCAGAGGGGAGTCAAGTTTATACACGTGGAAGAGAGGAAACGGAAAGAAGAGTGAAAGAGAGAGACTGTGACAGTGAGACAGACAGACCACGAGGGACAGACACTGAGAGTGAGAGAGGGAAAGGGAGATATAAACAGTCAGAGTGACAGACAGTGAGGGAGACAGGAGGTGAGGGAGACAGACAATGTACAAACACACACACACACACACACTCAGTTCCACAGATAAAGAATAAATAACACTTGCACTGATACTGAATGCAGTAGTTGGGTACGTGCTGTGTGTGTGTGTGTGTGTGTGTGTGGTCACAGTGACTGTGTGTTCAGATCCAGATCTTATCAGAGAAGAGGAGCTCATGTCTTACATTCACACTATAGTGTGTCCTCATGTAATGATAATACTGTATAGGTTTTAACTAAAAGCTCACCAGCATCTCTCTCTCCCTCTCCCTCTCTCTCTCTCCCTCTTTCTCTCTCTCTCCCTCTCTCTCTCTTCTTCTCCCTCTCTCTCTGGTGCATGCTGGGAGGTTGTGTGAGAGCAGCGTGTGGAGCGTGGTGTGAGAGCGAATGAGCGTTTTCAAAAGCTTTTGAAAACTTTTCTAAACATTTTTGAGCTTCTTTTCTAAAACACAAACATATAATAAAAATATATTAAACATCTAACAATAGCGATCACACAGCGTTATTAGTTTTAATCCGCTGTTGTGTGGAGCTGTTGATCTGATGGCGGGTTGATGGATGGCGGCTCACCCGAGCGGTGGAGCCCGACCTCTCTCAGTCCGTCAAAGGGTGCGCTGTGAGGTTAGCGCCGTGGTTTTGGTGGAGTAGGTGTTGCTGGCAGTGTGAGAGTGTATGAACAAGGCCGTGGTGGTATTCGTTAAGGACTCGTACATCAGCTGATTGAAAACTGAATAAAGGTGAGTGGAGAACTTTATTCCGTTACTCCGCTGGGTGCTACAACAATGAAGGTCACAGTGTCGAACATTCCTACCTTAATCTCTGATGAGGATATAAAGAGGGAATTGTCTCGATTCAGTAAGATAGTGAGCAGTATGAGAATGGTGTCTCTAAACTGTAAAAACTAGGGATGCACCGAAATTTCGGCCGCCGAAAATTTTCGGCCGAAATAGCATTATCGGTTTCGGCCGAAACGTAAGAAAGCGCCGAAAATAAAAGCCGAACTTGTCGCCACGCCTCTCCCATCCTCCCGTCTCGTTCGCGCTGTCATTACGCATCAAACACGGAGTATGTCGGCGGTTTGGAAGCACTTCAAAGTTTCAGATGAGGACAGCAAAGTTGCAATATGCAACATTTTTTTAATACAAACAAAAAGAAAATATTTTAAACATGTTTTTTAATGAAGCCATTTTCGGTTTCGGTATCGGTTTTCGGCCAAGTGCATCCAAAAATTTCGGTTTCGTTTTCGGCCCAGAATTTTCATTTCGGTGCATCCCTAGTAAAGCATCCCTGCACTGAAGCATGTCATCTCCTTCAGTGCTCATGTTCCTGACTGAGTCCACTCTGGACATCTCATACAGATCCTTCTCTGGACATCTTATACAGATCCTTCCCCTTTCCACTTCGTTTCGTATTCAAAATATTTCCCCTAAGAAATGGGACACCACTACAAAACTGTTATACGTCATCATACGTATCCGTTCATTTACATGTACACATACAGTATGGCCTTAAGCAAAACAAACAATGTCATACATCAAATCATACATGCTGTACGCCAGCACTGGGAACATAAGGTGCTTCGAATGTGGGGACATCAAGCACAAAAAGTTCAGCTGCCCACATAGAGCACAGGCCAGGGAGTAGGCGGGGCCTAGTGGGGTCAGGGCAGTGGTGCAGGATGGAGCGGGCTCCAGTGTGGAGCAGGTTGGAGGTGAAGTGGTGCAGGATGGAGGTAAAGTGGTGCAGGATGGAGGTAAAGTGGTGCAGGATGGAGGTAAAGTGGTGCAGGATGGAGGTGAAGTGGTGCAAGATGAGGGTGTAGTGGTGCAGGACGGTGGTGTTGTGGTGCAAGATGAGGGTGTAGTGGTGCAGGACGGTGGTGTTGTGGTGCAGGATGGAGGTGTGGAGGTGTAATGGTGCAGGGTGGAGGTGTAATGGTGCAGGACGGTGGTGTTGTGGTGCAGGGTGGACGTGTAATGGTGCAGGACGGTGGTGTTGTGGTGAAGGACGGAGGTGAAGTGGCGCAGGACGGAGGTGAAGTGGCGCAGGACGGAGGTGAAGTGGCGCAGGACGGAGGTGTTGTGGTGCAGGACGGAGGTGAAGTGATACAAGATGAAGACTTAAGCCCAATCCCAATTCTATGTTCTACCCCTCGCCCCTTCCCCTTTCCACTTCGTTTCGTATTCAAAATATTTCCCCTAAGAAATGGGACACCACTACAAAACTGTTATACGTCATCATACGTATCCGTTCATTTACATGTACACATACAGTATGGCCGTAAGCAAAACAAACAATGTCATACATCAAATCATACATGCTGTACGCCAGCACTGGGAACATGAGGTGCTTCGAATGTGGGGACATCAAGCACAAAAAGTTCAGCTGCCCACATAGAGCACAGGCCAGGAAGTAGGCGGGGCCTAGTGGGGTCAGGGCAGTGGTGCAGGATGGAGCGGGCTCCAGTGTGGAGCAGGTTGGAGGTGAAGTGGTGCAGGATGGAGGTGAAGTGGTGCAGGATGGAGGTGAAGTGGTGCAAGATGAGGGTGTAGTGGTGCAGGATGGAGGTGAAGTGGTGCAAGATGAGGGTGTAGTGGTGCAGGACGGTGGTGTTGTGGTGCAAGATGAGGGTGTAGTGGTGCAGGACGGTGGTGTTGTGGTGCAGGGTGGAGGTCTAATGGTGCAGGACGGTGGTGTTGTGGTGCAGGGTGGAGGTGTAATGGTGCAGGATGGAGGTGTAGTGGTGCAGGACGGTGGTGTTGTGGTGCAGGGTGGAGGTGTAATGGTGCAGGACGGTGGTGTTGTGGTGCAGGGTGGAGGTGTAATGGTGAAGGATGGAGGTGTAGTGGCGCAGGACGGAGGTGAAGTGGCGCAGGACGGAGGTGAAGTGGCGCAGGACGGAGGTGTAGTGGTGCAGGACGGTGGTGTTGTGGTGCAAGATGAGGGTGTAGTGGTGCAGGACGGTGGTGTTGTGGTGCAGGGTGAAGGTCTAATGGTGCAGGATGGAGGTGTTGTGGTGCAGGGTGGAGGTGTAATGGTGCAGGATGGAGGTGTGGAGGTGTAATGGTGCAGGGACCAGGGTGGAGGTGTAATGGTGCAGGACGGTGGTGTTGTGGTGCAGGGTGGAGGTGTAATGGTGCAGGACGGTGGTGTTGTGGTGCAGGGTGGAGGTGTAATGGTGAAGGATGGAGGTGTAGTGGCGCAGGACGGAGGTGAAGTGGCGCAGGACGGAGGTGGAGTGGCGCAGGACGGAGGTGTTGTGGTGCAGGACGGAGGTGAAGTGATACAAGATGAAGACTTAAGCCCAATCCCAATTCTATTTTCTACCCCTCGCCCCTTCCCCTTTCCACTTCGTTTCGTATTCAAAATATTTCCCCTAAGAAATGGGACACCACTACAAAACTGTTATACGTCATCATACGTATCCGTTCATTTACATGTACACATACAGTATGGCCGTAAGCAAAACAAACAATGTGTTATCAAAAGCTCGGCAAACTGCCGTGCTACTGAACTTTTATATTTGTTTGTAGCAGTAAAGTGTATATGACATAAAAATATATTTTTGTAATATTGCGCAATCGGTGCTATCCGCTAGCAAACTTTAGCGTTTTTTTTGCAAACGTTTTTTTTACAAAACATCACCATAAACACAAACACAAGACTAAAATTAATATACATATAATGAAAACTTGTCATAAAAATCCTTATTAATGGCAAAAATTCGTAAAATTTACAGGTCTGCTTGCTCGAGTGAGCGGCCATCTTGAAAATTTCGTTAGCCCTTCGTTTGAAATGAGGTCCCGAAAAATCTTCGTTTAGAGGGCTATCTGGCCCTTCCCCTTACCCCTACCCCTCCAACCAAAAGAGAAATGAGACACCCCTACCCCTTCACGTGAACGCGCCAAACGGAGGGGTAGGGCTAAGTGTAGGGGTAAGGGGTAGAATTGGGATTGGGCTTTAGTGGATGAGAATTTTGAAGAGGCCAGGTTTTCTAATATATCAGATATTAGTGTGTCACGTTTTGAGGGTGATCAACTGCTATACACACTCGATGATACAAATGAATACTTGAGAAAATAATACAAAAAAACAATCAACGTTGAAAACCATTTCACAGATGTCAAAAAATGTATAGCATTGGTCGCAAAATTGCAGCGCACCACAAACTATGACCTACTGAGCAAAAAAAGAGATGGCGCTTAAAAGATCACATTACGAAATGGCGGCGGTCTCATGCAAAATAAAAATGAACATATCAGACTGGGTGCTTTCTGTTCTCTGTAATACACTTTACATCTGTTTCTCCTTTCTTCTTTTAACTCTTCTAATGGATAATTTAAAAATAGGGTCCTTAAATATGAATGGTGGCAGGGATAGAAGAAAAAGAGCAGTAGTTGGAGATTTTATAACACAAAAGTACTTTGATGTTGTCTTCCTACAGCAGACACATAGCAACGAAGCTAACGAGACTAAGTGGGCCATGTGGTGGGAAGGGAAACTTTTCCTAAGTCCGGTTCCAATGTCAGTGCTGGTGTGGCAATACTTTTTAAAAAGGAGTGGGCATGAGCAATCTTAAAGTTACAGAATTAGTGAAGGGTCGAGGTTTAATGGTAAAACCAGAAATAAAAGGAATCTTTTACTTTTTTTAATGTGTACGCCCCTAACAATTATAGCGAGAAAATTCAACTTTTAATAGAATAAAAAATATAATACAACGAAGTGGAAATAAATCCACATTAGTAAGGGGAGGGGACTGGAACTGCACAGTAGACTTCACCCTAGACCAAAAGGAGAGGAACCACACCCAAAGTCTGCTGAGGTGCTCAAAGAGCTTATTAAGTAAAGTGGTGTGGTGGATGTGTGGAGGGAAAAAAATACAAACATAAGAAAATACACGTGGGTCAAAGCTAACAATACAAATCTCACCAAATATCACCAAATCCTACAGAAACTATCTTCACAAAGCAGACATTTTCCCCACTGGTTTCTCCGACCATCATCTGATTAGCATAGAGCTGAAAATACCAAACACAAAAAGGCAGAGCTCATACTGGCGTTTTAATATAAAACTTTTACAGGACGAGATCTTTTATGAAAATTTAAAATGACTGAAAAGACAGAAAAGGATATTTTGGCAGTTTGGTCTCTTGGTGGGAGGTGGGAAAAATTAAATAAAAGATTTCTGCAAAAATTACACTGAACACACATCAGACGCTTTCAAAACCACTATAAAAGAACTCGAGGCTGAAATTATCCAAATAGAAAGCAAAAAAAACGATGTCAGAATGGGCCGTCTTCTGGGAGGAAAAAGAAAAGTTCTAAGCTCCTTCCTCCATGAACAAGCCAAAACAGCCCTGAAGCTTTTCTTCAACCTGTCCAGAAACACTTAACCCCAAAATCAGCTGGTGTACCTAAAACGAGAGGATGGAACAACAACAACTGACCCAAGCGAGATGAGAAGAGCAGCCACAGATTTCTACATCCAGCTCGCTCTACAGTGCCAGTGTCAGGGAGCTTCCAAAACTGTCCCTGGAGCAAAGCACTGTGCTGAACGCAGAACTTAAGCTGCAGGATCTCACTAACGCTGTGCAGCAGCTCGCAACAGGACGCTCACCAGGGATAGACGGACTGCCGAGTGGATTAAAAAACAATTCTCGAAAATTCTCTTTTAACAGCGGGAAGCTACCATTGAGCTGCACAAGGGCAGTTTTATCATTGATCCCAAAAAAAGGAGACTTGGGGCAACTAAAGAACTGACGACTGGTGTCACTACTTTGCTGTGACTACAAAATTCTTTCAAAGTGCCTTGCAAATAGACTGAAACAGTGCATGCACTCAGTAGTGCACAACAGCCAGGCCTATTGCATACCTCACCGCACCATTACGGATAATCTTTTTCTTATGAGAGACCTAACTGACTTACGTAAATTGAAACAGCATGAACTTGGACTCTTATCAATAGATCAAGAAGAATTTATAGAGTTGACCACAAATACCTTTTCCAGACACTTGAATCATTTGGTTTAGAAAACAATTTTTACTTTGTGCTTTTACACTCAAGATTGGAGGTGGTCAGTCTGAGTGGCGCAGTGGTAAAGTGCTCGCCCTATCATCGGGGGATTGCTGGTTCAGTTCCCGGGAGATGCTGTTACCTCTCACAGCCAGAGGTCTAGAGAGGGCTGATTAGCCGAGCTGTCTCAGAAGGGAGGGATGAGAGGTACTTGGTGCTCCCACATTAATCACGGCTCTACAGCCAATCAGGGGTGTCTGTGAGCTCACGCACGCGGAAGGAGCGGCTACCGCTTTCCTCTAAGTGTGTTACTCCGCCCCTAATGGAGCGTGAGCAAGCCGCTCAAAGAAAAGATGCGGTCACCTGGCGTCACACGGTTCGGAGGAAACACGTGATAGTTCTCAATCTCAATCTCTCAAAGCCTTAATGTGAGAGCCCCCTAGTGACGGGGAGGAATTGGCCACGACTAAATTAGGGAGAAAATCGGGAAAAGAACAAAAAAAAAAAAAAAAGATTGGAGCTGCCCCTTCCAAATGAAACTGGACAACACTACAGTCTTGCTTTTGAACCATTACTGCACAAATTAAGAACCGAGCTACAGGGCTGGCAACTGGCAACGTAACAGTTTTTATAAAAAATCAAAATGATGTTCAGGCTCTGAAAAGGAATCTGAGCATCTATGCGAGAGCTTCCACAGTACGTGTGAATTGGGAAAAATGTGAGAGTTTTTTAATTGGACGATGACAAGAAAAAGGTCCCCCAATCTTGCCAGGTGGTCTCAAATGGGGCGGGGTCGGCCTTAAATACCTTTGGGTGCATTTAGGGACATAAAATCTACTAAAAAAAAAAAAAATACTAAATGTGTACTGGCTCTTTAAGAAATACGTGGGTAAAGACGGGGATGTGCGTGCTTGGGAAAACAGCGGAGTCACACAGTTTTCTTTACCGCATCCGTGATTATTTGCATTTTGAGATTATATTTATTTTATTTCGTTTATTTATTTTATGTATCTTGAAAGTGAAGATTAAAGGACAATATCTGAAAAGAAAACGGAGTATGTCAATTCTTTGGACACTAAGTGAGTAAGACTAAACTGAAACAAAGATGCGCACTCACAGGACTTATTAGCCACAACACACTTCTATCAATCTGTAATTAAAGCCTAAACATCGGTGATAAAGACGAGCAGGGCTGACGCACAACCGTTTCAAAGCGCAGATGAGAACCACTATTCCACAACCCGCTCATAAACACCAGGATACTATCATCAACTTTCATTAAACACCGCTTCCAGAAAGCTGGAATTACCAAAATCAAGGAATGAAAAGGAGTGAAAAACTGCAGATTACCTGTGTAGAAAAACTGGATTAAAATCAAGCCGTCTAATGGAGAGACTCCTAGTTGAGGTGATATCAGCATTGCCCTCTCAACTTCAAGAATCTTTAAGGCAAAAGCCTAGAGAACATCAGCAGCCTTCACTGATGCTCTTTCAGCAGTGTATAAAAAGCATTAGTGCTTTTTTAAACACTCAGCAAGAAGAAGAAACCCTCCTGTGTTTTAAAACACCTTTCTTAACAACTTTTGAGGCCGCCTCGAAAAAAGCGAATTACGGAACGTGTGTCAAGGTCATGCACAGAGGCTCGCTGGCTGGATTAAAGGACTCAAAGTGGTCAGAGAGGCTGACGCCAGGCTCATCAAATCTTGGACAAGTGAGTTAGGAGTGACATGGACAGACAACCTTTACATACATGGGCCAAAGTACAAATCTGTCATTCTTTTAAACTATCTTATAGGCCAGGCAAAACTCTCAATCTGGCTCACCAGAAAAAAACAAAATGCAGAGGGCGATGCTAAGAGAATGTTGATAGCGTTGGTAAGGGCAATGTTAAAAGTTGAGTTCGCCTACCTAGAGATGACCCACAGACTACAAGAGTTTGACCAGATGTGGGCACAAGGGGACGTTTTATGCTCCATAGACCGGGAGGATTTAACTTTCAACTTTTAAAATAAGTGTGATTCCTTTTATCGTGTGTTTTACCTGCATTTTATCTCTTTATGTGCTAGTTTTTATATACCATGTGTATTGCTGTACCTATTCGTCCATTTTTAACATTGCTTTAATACACCTGTTTAAGTACTGTACATACTCGACCATTTTTAGACCCAACTTTTTCATTGATCTGTTTTATTTTGGAGTTTTACCTCAAAGTTTCCACTGCCAAGCTTTTTCTTTTCCCATAATTTGCTACTTGAATGTTTTTTTTTTTAAACCACTTGCCTTATTTATTTATTTATACTGTAGCGTTTTTACGCCTGAAGAAATGCTGGAGAGACGAGCGAGCTTATTTGCTGCCCAATGCAATGGCTGGGAATACTTTATTTAGCATACAGCCGGTATGGCATGAGCAGCACCTTCACTCAGGAGCCTACCTCTAATTCAGCGTCAGCCTGAACTAGAGCACATTTCACACGTTACACACCTCAACACACACACAACAGGGCCGAAGTCACTAACCCAAACACCTTTCCCCATCATGGTGAACACACCGACATTCCCGCAAAGCATGCTGGTCGTCAGCCGCCGCCCCGCCCACGCCACACTGCCCCCACCCGAGCTGTGACCGTCCCTGGTCACCATGACGAAGTTTGTTTTGGAGGCGTGGAGGCGGTCGGCGCTGGCGGTGGGAACGCCGGCGTCCTTTGGCAGGTGAGGGATGAACGCGAACATAGTCCTGAGGCGGTCCGGCCTCCACAGAGTTCGATGTTTCATCGGCGTGCGGCTGGTAAGGCGCAAGACGGTCCCGGTGGAGCAAAACTCGTACCCGCCCCGCCAACCGCACCCGGTAGATGACATCGGAGAGCCGAGCTATTACCGGACAGGGGCCCACCCAGTGAGACACACGCCCGGCCGAGAGCCCCCTCCTTCTCCTTCCGGAGGAACACACCCACACCTGCTCGCCAGCAGCAAAATCTCGCCCCTGGCTGTGAGTGTCCACGCCCATTCGCCCCATAGGTGCCCCCACCTGAAAGTCTTGCAGCGGTGCCCGCGAGCGCTGGGTGGGGCCCTTCTGCCTGGCGATGAGCGGTTCAAAGTTCAGCTGTGAGACCGGCGAGACCGGCGGAGCGACTGCGGGTGACGCTCTGGGAGACGCAGTAAGACGGCTGCATGCTGGCTCGGACGGCTGATCACCACCGGGGGACCTGGAGGACTGCACGGGGGGAACGTCCTGCGTCGAGGGTTCTACGTCGCAACGGCGCTCCACTTGCTCGCAGTACCGGCCACGCGCTTTGCTGCCCGGCCGGCGAGTTAAAACGCCGGTGTTAGCGCGCAGATTTCCCGCTCGGTCTGCTACCGGAAGTTCCACCCCCCGGGTGTGTGCTGCTAACCTGTCCGGCTGTGGTTTGGGTCCGAGCAACCTGGCTACCCCGAAGTTACCACGCAGAGTTCCGCTGGACAAATTCAGCAGCGCACCCCATCTCTCCAAAATATCCAACCCCAAAACGCAGTCCTCCTCGACATTCCCCACAACGAACCCGTGGGAATAAGTTCGTCCACCCACCTGGACTCGCACTGTGCGACACGCCCTTACCTTCACGTAGCCCCCAGCAACGGTGCAGATGCTGAAGGCAGGATCAGGCCGTCCGCAAACACGCTTGCTTTGCCCCAGTAATCCAGAGCGCAGCAGCGAAACAGTGGAGCCGGTGTTCACGAGCGCCCGCAGTAAGACGCCATCCAGCACACAGTCGATGTAGAGCCCAGCGCGGCTTACCACGCGTCCTCCCGGCGCTAGTCTAGCGGCTGCTGGTGTACGCTGTCCCGTGCCTCGGCCTCGCCGCGAAACGTCGGGGAGTTGCTCGTTGCCTAGCCGCGACGGGTAGCCCTGTCCCCAGCTAGGTTCACGAACGGAGCGCCACTGAGCTGCAGGCGGTCGCTCGGCTCTTCCGCCGTGATGTATCGCCGATATGGGCTCAGCGCGCTCGGCCTCGCGCAGCGGCAGAACGCTTTGCCGGCTAACGGCGCGCGGAGCTGTCTCTTGCTCCGGCGCTTGCGCTGCGCCAGCCTCCGCCCCGAGATCCAGCGCCGCGATTTTCACCTCGCCGCTCCGCGTTGGTTGCCGTGGTGTGCTCGCTTTAGCGCCGTCGGGAAAGCGCTTCTTCTTTGCGAGTAGTCGCTCCGCTACTCCGCTGGTCGTCAGCCGCCGCCCCGCCCACGCCACAATACATATATTTATTTATTATATGAAATATTTTTGTTTTTTCGAAAAATGAACTTTTTGTAAAATAAAGGAATGTTAAAAGTCAAGTCTCTCACTCACTCACTCTCTCTCTCTCTCTCTCTCCTCCTCTCCCACTCGCTCCCTCTTCATCTCTCTCTCTACGCAGAGAGACTGTTAATTTATTTATTTATTTATTTATTTATTTTAAATGTAAATGTTAAAGTGTGAGAGAGAGAGAGTGGGCCTGGCACCAGGACCTCTAAGGCTGGTTTGGATTGACACACAGGTCGGGTGTGAGAACATCTACTCTGCCGCCCGGATAAATAAAGCTGTGGTGGTGTTTTTAACCAGGGTTGACCTCGTAAGTGCACTGACGTGGAGTGAAAAATGTGTGAGAGAAGCTGCGGTTAAAGTCACCCCTCTGTCTGCCTGCATGGCAAGTGTGGTGATATCCAACGTGCCTCCGTTTAAAAGGACGAGGCGATTATGATGGGGCTGGCCCGTTTCAGGAAGTTCGTCGGCCCCATTTGAGCCATCCAGCTCTGACACAAAAGCTCCAACATGCGACACATCCTGTCTTTCCGCTGGCAAGTTTTAAAGGTTTTAAACAACCGAGAACAGACATTAAACACCACCACTGAACACCACCATCAACACACCATTGAACACCACCACCATAAAGACACACACCGCACCCGGAGTGGCTAACAACACTGACACCGCTGTAAACAGTACGTGTATGGTATCCACCGCTGACAATGACCTCGCCCCCAATGCTGACTCCGCCCTCAATGCCTGCAACGGAGAGGAGCAACAAACCAGCACACCGACACCGTAAGACATACCGACACCGAAAGAAACACCAAAAAACACACCGACACCCAAAGACACACTGACACAGAAAGAAACACTGACACCAAAAGACAAGACTGCAGCTAAACTTAGGAAAAAAAGAGAAGAGAGACCCACTAAAGAACCCATCACAAGACCCAGTACAGAACCCAGTACAGAACCCATCACCAAAAGAAAAACACGCAGTCAAACTCTGAGTGCAGTAGCACAGGACAGAGGGAGCAGGGTGCAGTACACACACATAGACAAAGACATTGAAGAACAGGTAAAAAGCTTTCTAGAGCGGTTAAACTACTTTATAGATACCTCTCCATCTCTACAATCACCCGAGTTTGCAAACATCACAACTACAGAGAAGGACCACTTGGGGGCGAAGGATTTTCGGCACAAAGAAGAAGCCCCGGAGCGCGCTTCTACTCCGTCCCAGGCCGGACCCTCCAACGCCCAGACCCTCTCTGCACCCTCTCAGCTCTACTACGCCTTGCCACTTAGAGCGGAACCTTAGATGACATCGGAGCTGTCCTCGGATCTGCCCAGAGACCTGGCGGACGTTGAACCACCACAGCAGAAAGGTCTCCAGGTGGTTCTACTGGCCACGGTGGTGGACACCGGAGAGTCCCAGAACCAGGGGGTCTCCTTCGAACACCACCAGGGGGCGCTACATCGTAGAGTGCCGAGGAGGAGAGGAAGAGCACTCCAGCTAGTAATCCCACCATCGCAGACCCAGCTGTTCCTGAAAGACTTTCATCAAAAGTCGACAGGGGGCCATCGGGGGGGCGGGGGGCTAAAAACCCTACTAAGCCTCCTGGACGTCGCCTGGTGGCCCACCATCTGCAAAGGCGTCTGGCGGTACGTGGGTTTGTGTGAAGTCTGCCAGAGCACCCGGAGCCGGGCCAAGGGAACCAGGGGCCATTGGAGATCGGCCACGCCCCTAGCTCAACCTCCTTGTAAACTTGGGGAAAGACCCGGGAGCTATCACCTGCCAGACCTCACCAGGGACCGCTGGGGCAGCCTGCCGCCCAACAAATTACCACAGACCCAGCCTTACATCCATCACAGACCGACCCCAGGACCACAGCGGAGGAAGAGGCACAACCACCAGCAACTCAGTCAGCCAACTCAGGTGTCTATGTAGCGCAGCCACATAAGGGGGTTAGTTTACATAGGCTAAAATAAAGTGGGAAATAAAAAGTAAAACCACCAGGCCTTTTTAAACTACCCTAAACGGTTATTTTTTGTCTCCATGATGACGATGTGTTGGTTCCGGGGTTAAGCTCTCGTGTGCATGCGCAGTCGTGCCGAGGGGTAACCCCAAATACCTATCGGGTCACGTATCCCGGTATAAAGCCGGAACCGGCTAAGTCCTCGGGACGGAGAGATGAGACAGCGCGCTGCATTTGGTTTGAGAGAGAGAGAGTTTCTTTGGATTTCCTGTGAATTGCTGTTCCCTGGTTTCATTCAATACCCATCTCATTCCATTTCTCATGCTCCCGGATTATATATCCTTTACCGGGGAGGCCGAGCCATCTCACCCGTACACCATTTCATACTCACTATAACACGGACTTAGACTTTCATACATACGCACACACGCACACGCATACATTCCACACAATATTTATATTTGTATATATTTTGTATATATTGGTTTGTGGTGCACCTTGTTTGTTTATTTGTATGTTTGTTTCACTTAATACACTTTGGTTGGTTTTGATAATTGTTGTGTCCCGTCTTTCCTTGCTCCGCGAAGATTGCGCAACACCGGAAGTAAGTAATATTGGTCCGTATTTAGATTTAAAACCCCGTTTTTGTGTAATTAGCTCTAAAATAAAACCTGAGCGTTACAACTTAACAATACTGTTCTTGCAAGAAGTATTACAGAAAGGCTGAATAACGTAACTCTGTTACGTTCTTAATGCCCCAGAACTACGACTTGCTTCAACTTATAATGTTTTTATTCCATAAGCACACACATTGTATTCCACTTCTTAGTCTGGTGCATCAATCAAAAACTGTCCGGTCTCAAACACCGAACCGGAACTCTAAATGTTATCGGACATAACATCACAACCTCTGTGTCTTAAAATAACAACTAACTGTTGTTTTTCTTGTTGTTACGTAATTACCTAATTCCATATGTGTTATTTTATAGTTTTGAAATCCCCAGTATTGTTGTAGAATGTAGAAAATAAATCACTAAACAAAAACAAAGAAATTTGTAAGTGACCCTAAACTTTTGAACGGTAGTGTGTGTGTGTATATATACTCAGCAAAAAAAGAAACGTCCTCTGACTTTTAACTGTTTTTACTTTCACGAAACTTAATGTGTAAATATTTGTATGAACACTAAAAGAGTCAACACCATAAGACATAAACAAAAAATGTTTCCCAATGTGTCCCTGAATGATGGGAGGCTCAAAATCAAAAGTACCAGTCAGTATCTGGTGTGGCCACCAGCTGCTTGAAGTACTGCAGTGCATCTCCTCCTCATGGACTGCCTATTGCGGTGCAGTCTGAGCACTGATGGAGGGATTGTGTGTTCCTGGTGTGACTCGGGCAGTTGTTGGGGCCATCCTGTACCTGTCACGCAGGTGTGATATTCGGATGTACCGATCCTGTGCAGGTGTTGTTACACGTGGTCTTCTACTGCGAGGATCAGCTGTCCTTCCCGTCTCCCTGTAGCGCCGTTTTAGGCGTCTCACGGTGCGGACATGGCGATTTATCGTCCTAGCCACATCAGCGGTCCTTATGCCTCCCTGCAGCATGCCTAATGCACGTTCACGCAGATGAGCAGGGACCCTGGGCATCTTTCTTTGGGTGTTTTTCACAGTCGGTAGACAAGTCTCTTTAATGTCCTGCGTTTTTAGAACTGTGACCTTAAATGCCTACTTTCTGTAAGCTGTTAAGGTCTTAACGACCATTCCACAGGTGCATGTTAATTAATTCATTATGGGTAATTGAACATGCATGGAAAACATTGTTTAAACCCTTTACAATGAAGATCTGTAAAGTTATTTGGATTTTTACATCATTACTATTGAAATACACAGTCCTGAAAAATGGACGTTTCTTTTTTTGATGAGTATATATATATATATATGTGTATGGGTATATATATATACAGTGGTGTAAAAAACTATTTGCCCCCTTCCTGATTTCTTATTCTTTTGCATTATTCTTTTCATACAAAATGTTTTTGATCATCAAACACATTTAACTATTAGTCAAAGATAACAGAGCGCTGTAAAAGACTCGTTGCAAGTTATCGCAAACTCTTGATTGCAGTTATTGCTGCTAAGGGTGGCCCAACCAGTTATTAGGTTCAGGGGGCAATTACTTTTTCACACAGGACCATGTAGGTTTGGATTTTTTTTCTCCCTAAATAATAAAAACCATCATTTAAAAACTGCATTTTGTGTTTACTTGTGTTATCTTTGACGATTAGTTAAATGTGTTTGATGATCAGAAACATTTTTCTGTGACAAACATGCAAAAGAATAAGAAAACAGGAAGGGGGCAAATAGTTTTTCATACCACTGTATATATATATATATATATATACTGTATAAAGTAAAAATGTTAAGTAAGTTAAGTAAAGTGTGGTGTCTCTCTCTGTCTTTCCCTGTGTTCAGGATGGATGGCGTGATATAGATCCACGGGGAATGGCCGAGCTCATAGGGTATGTGGTGTTTCTCATTATTTTGCATTTATAAATACCACAGAATCCTTTTTGAGAACGAATCTAGACGTGTTTATCCTGAAAGAGGGATTGTAGGAGCACGTGTCAGGACACATGAGGGACACGGGGCGGGGTCCAGGGAGGAGTAGGAGACTGAGCACACAGGATAGACTGATTGTTATGGGAAATCCTTGCGGGTGGAGCTAAGGAGTGCCACAGACCACCACATGCATACATCGTTTAATACACTATAATTTCTATAGCAACAGCTGATGGAGCATTAAAAAATGGTAGATGTGGTGAGTGTAAGGAAGGACCCTACCCTATGTGAAAAAGTAAAAGCCCCCCAAGTCTAATAACTGATTGTGCCACCGTTGCGGGCATCAGCGACAACCAAGCCTCTATGATAACTGGCACAAAGTCTCTCACGTCACTGTGGAGGAGTTGGTTTAATTCAGCCTCATTGGAGGGTTTTCAAGTATGACGGCTTGTTTGAGGACCTCAACTTTATTCAAAGGTGGACCTGCTGATCATTCATGGTTTAGTAACTTTTTCACAGAAGAGGAGCGACATCAGGAACTCACTCTTAGCAGTAAGAGGAGTAACACACACACAAACTCGTACACACACACACACACACACACGTGGACGTGCCATTTAGCAGAGATTCATTGTTAATAACAGATACACACCACTGATGGTTTAAATGAAGTAGGAACCCGAGGGACTGAAAGAGGAAGTGAAGGGTTCTTCTGGTCTTGACCCTGAAACGCTGGAAGATTCTCCAGATGATTCCAGGAATGTTGTGAGTTTTGGTCCAGAGGATCCTCAAAAGCAGCAGGAGCGCTTCACCCACACACTCCTGATAAGTGCTTAGTGTAAAAGAGTGAGACTGTAGTGGGAGTGGTGTTCCAGAAACATCTAAAGGGTCTAAAGCTCCTTCTTCACAGGTCTGGGGTTTGATCTATCTCAGCTCTTCTCCCACTGAAGTATCAACAGATCCAGAAGAAACATGAGTGCTTTGTTTGAACTCCATGTATTTATGTTCTAATCAAACCCACACCATGTGCTGCTCAGAAAAAAAACATTCACTGCAGTTATTTCAGTGTTAGGTACAGAAGGAAACATCTGGAAAATGAGTGTTAAACGAAAATGGGTGTTAAACAAAAATGGATGTTAAACAAGGCTGAACGTAGTTTAATGTGTTTGTGTTCTTCTGAATGTGTGTGTGTCTGATAAAGCTTATAAAGGAAACCTGTGTGTGTGTGTCATAATGAGAGATAAATGACTATACATCAGGAAACACAGGCTTATCACAGGGCACAGCTGGGAAGTGGGTGGAGCTAATGGACAGTATCTGATACAGCACAGGGGTCACGAGTGGACGAAATGAACAACAGCAAATAAAAACCGCTGTCTTGTGAGGTTTTGAAGTGTGTGTGTGTGTAAATGGAGTTGCTTTGCTTTAATTGTGTTGCGTATGTCCAGATCAGGAGTGTTACTGAAATACGCTCCTTTTCACTCTGACTCATCTCTGATTCATACATCCGACATGTTTGCTGGTATACGCAAGTGTGTGTGTGACTCATTCACTAGCCAGACTCTCCACTGCTGACTGTTTTTATTTAAAAGAATTATGGAAATCATTTGAAAGGTGATGTCAGGTGTGTGTGTGTGTGTGGTGTACTCTGACATTAAAAAGTCAAATGTAAGATGACAGATATATTAACATCACCTTCTAGTGTCTCTCTCATACACACACACACACACACACTATTCCTATCTAAAGACTACTCCCTTTAATAACCAAAAAGCAAGGTGAGGGAGTGTACACTCCTCTGTCCTGAAGCTGTGTGAAACCATGCACAGCACTTGAACTGGAGACTCCTTACGCACACATCTCCTTACAGTTCAGTGGTTCCACATCGTGTAGTCTGTTTACTATGAAGTAGAGTGTGTGTCGTAAACGCCCCTGTGAATAAGCTGTTACCACTGAATCAATGATGTGTCAGAGCAAGAGCATTAATACAAACCTGCTCTTCACTTGGAGAGAACTAATTAACACCTTCTGACCAATCAGAGCACAGAATGGTATGAAGAGGAGCGTTCGAGTCAAACCGGGACTTGAGGAAATTTACAACGATGGTGTAAAAGTGATTGTCATTTACATAAGACTTATGTAAGCGGTACGGTGATGAGACTGATAGCCCCAGCGAAACGTGAGCAGGGCAAATGTGCCAGCCCAGGTGACATTTCCTCTGAGTCTTTGAACAGCGTTTGGAAACGGCTGATCCTTGACAATTAACTTACGGAAGAGATTCATCTGTCCGTGTGAACTGTACATATTACAGGAACTCGGCTGGGAGTTATCGCCAATAATGTACGATATGTAAAGTGTGTACAAGTGAAGGTCACAATCATCTCTTGTATCTTCATGACATTTCCAAACGATGAGGTAGGAATGAGAGCTGAAAACACACTTGATAATTTTTTAGACTTTATACTCAAGACTGGGACGGAAGAGCTGCAGCAGTTACTCTTTCATTATTCATCTTAATCGAAATCTTTTTTAAGTTCAAAGCTTTTGAATGTCACTGATTGAGTGGAAATCAATTTGGAAACTGGGTGTGTGTTTGTGCAGGCCATGGTAATTGCCTAGATGTGCAGTTCTGTTTAGTAACAGTTAGTGGCTGATCCTGTTATTAATCTAGAATCTAAATGTCGAGCTAGCATGGCCGCAGAGCTTTTATTAAATTTTCATACTGTAATAATGAACCGTTATTAAATTTTCATTCTGTAATAACCAGTCTTTAACCATATCTCTTTCCATTTGTCTAAGCAGAAGTTCCTGTTGCTAACGTTGTAGTGTGAGCTAAATGATCTTATGCAGACGTGTTATTCTGCATCGATTATTGTACTTGTGTACTCGCTTGGTTACTGGAACCGTATTGTTGATGATAATCATCCCACGATATACAGTTTAGTAATCTGTTAAATATCATCAGCTTATCATATTCCAACTTAAAATGTACAGACTCCAAACGTAATTTTTTATTTATATGTTTCCATTTGAGGTGGTAAAATGTTGCAGTTCCTCTATAATGCCACAAACTATTCACACATTGTCAGTCAACACAGTAAATTATTTGCTTTTTTTTTTTATTGTAACAAAATATAAAAAACTAATTCTATTGAATTAGGTTATTGATAAAGGTTTTGTGCAGTATCACAATACAAATTCAATTAAAGCATATTGTGATAGTCATTGCTTTTAAGTAACTCAAGTAACGTTAAGTGGTTCATATTTTTACTTTCGTATATAGTAAGATTAAATTATTTTGTTATATGTTCCTTACAGCACAACAAACTTGTTTTTTTCGCATATCCCAGTTACAAAGCTGGGGTCAAAATAAAATTATGGAAATGTGTATGAAACGTAAATGTGTATGAATCAGAATAATCAGATTGTCCCTGATGAACAAGCCGAGGGCGACAGTGCTGACAGAAAAACTCCCTGAGATGGTAATAGGAAGAAACGTTGAGAGAACCCAGACTTAACAGGGAACCCATCCTCATCTGGGTGATAACAGATAGCAGGGATTGATCTGCACTCATACTGTGTGTTAGGAGGCTGGAAGTTCAGTATAACAGGAGATGTGTTTAAGTTCATATGGAGTTTAGTTCATTATTGGAGGCTCAGGTAGACTGTGGGAAACTCCAGTCCTGAACTATCGAGCGACCGCAGTCACTCGTCCTCAGAGCACAGGACCGTCTTCATGGTAAAGTGGACCCGTCCCCAGTCACCACAGTAGATATGGTTAAGGCTCTTGCTCAAGGGCTTAACAGTGATATGACGTGTCAGGGGCTTGAACCTCCGACCTTCTGATCAATAACCCAGAGAAACCATTTGAGCAACAACTGGCTCACTACTATGTTACATGCAGGAAGTTTTTGAGCAGTGGAAGTGTTTATTCAGAGATTTTGGGTTTAAATTCTGGCTGCATTCGTACTTGGCGTACTTGTACTCTTACATAAATAATTAGCCAGTCATTCAAGTTGAAGGGGCAGATGGTCTTTAACACTAAGTCTGTCAAGTTGTAAGATGTGGTTGGCAGCATCAGGAATCTCAGAGAAAGCATGTTTGACTGCACCTTCCTTGGTAGGTAGTTGTCTTTGGTTAGGTAATGTTTCCTAAATATGAGTGGGAATTACTTAGATTATGCAGAAAGTCTGAGGATTAAGTGATCAGTTCCTAACCAGACAGAAACAATTGGTGAACCTGCAAGAGATAATCCTTTTCTCATATAACCTATGAACAATTCCATAATCAAACCCCTCGAGGAATTTACCACTCTCACACTACCCTCACTGCCTCGGCCAACCTCAAGCAGATTATTAAAAGTTAGACTGTGGCTTTTCTTCGATTGTTGAAAACCACATATAGTGTAAAGTAGACAGTCCCTACTGACACTGACTGGTCCAAGGAATTCCCTTGAGACATTTTCAGTGGTAACACTTAGCGGGTCTGGGGGACAGTTGACCTGGCCCCATCAGTTTCAAGAGTTTAGCAAGATATTTACTCATGGACTGCACCTTCTACTTACATCATAATTTCTACATGAAGAGAACGATGTTACCAGACAGAATCATTTGGGTGGACTGGAACCACTAGATAAAAGTGACCAACCAACCTTTAGGTCAATGCACTGACAATAAGGACACTAAGAACCAGCTGCAGTAAATGGACTTTTCTCTAGGGTATATTGGCCGTGGTCTGATAGGTAAAGGATGTGGAGGCACAGACCAGACTTGGGACTTGTTTAAGAGATGGTTAGGGTGTGAGAAGTGCTTTCTTGTAGAGGGGAGTATCATGATCTTAAAACTGATGCCAGCAGCAACAGAAAGCGCAGCAAGTGGGTGGTGTGGTGTGGTGAAGGTTTACAGCATTTGGCAGACGCTCTTATCCAGAGTGACTTTAATTTTCATCTCATGATACATCTGAGCAGTTTAAATCCATGCTCAAGGCCCAACAGTGGCAATGTGGTGGTGGGGTGTTTGAACCTGGGACCTTCTTATCAGTAGTCCAGTTCCTTAAACATTAAGCTACCCCTGCCTCACCATGCCCACATGTGGTCTTATATCAGAAGCTTGATGTATAGAATGTCTCTTTGTGCTGTAGTGTTGCAGTTACCCTTCACTGGACCTAAGAAACCCCAAAATCTTATCCAGCATGACGATGCCCGTGTAAGATCCATGAAGACTGCTTCATAATGTGGTGTGTTAAGAGTGTGATGAAGTGGGAGAACTCAAGTGTCCTGCACAGAGCCCTGACTTAACTTAACCCCACTGAACCATCAGCTTTGGGATGAACTGGAGCCTCCTCGACATCCCGACATCAGTGCCTGAGCTCACTAACGCTCCTCTAGTGTGTGTGAATGAACAGAAATTCACAAACACACTCCAACATCTAGTGTACAGCCTTCACAGAAAAGAAGAGTGGGTGGGAGGACATATGGGTGTGATGGTCAGGGGTGCACATACTCCTGGTCTTATAATGTAGTTAGTTGTCCAGAATGACATCAAGGTTATATGCAGTGTCATGTTGTGTTCTAAAGGAAGGTCAGAAGACCAGGGTGTGGATGAGCATCTCAGCATGTACTCCCCATAATGGTCCACAGTCCACTCCCTGCTGGCCTCTTCATTGGTCCATTATATTCAGGAAATGGAGTCCTAAAAAAATGAATGAATTTTAAAAATAAGTATAAAGAACTGGATATTATTTATCCTCTTTTTCTTTGAAAAAGAAAATAAAGCAGTTGTACAGAGAAGGTCGGTTTTTGCAGTCTTGCGATGTTTCATCTTTAAGTTTTTTTTAAATTATTATTTCACAGAGGAGGATTTTCCACCGAAGGGATCTGGCAACTGCGCTGTCTCTTATTATTATTGATGTGAACTTAGAGAAGCTCTCTCTCCCACTCTTGCTCTCTCCCGCTTTTTCGCTCTCTCAGTCGCTCTTACTCTCTCCCGCTCTCTCAATCGCTCTTACTCTCTCCCGCTCTCTCTATCGCTCTTGCTCACTTTGCGGGGGAGTGTGTTCAGGCAGTTACTAACATTGCTATTTTTGGCATTATCGTGTATATTTGTGTCTGTGTGTGTGTGTGTGTGCAATGCAGACAACACCTCTTGCTCTATTTATGCTGCAGCCAGAGAGAAAGAGAGAGAGAGAAATAGAGAGAGAGACAGAGGGAGAGAGACAAACACACATTGTAAGTGAGGGAATGAGACTGATACTCAGGTGAATTGTGGACTGCTGGAAGAGAAAACACTCACAGTCTGACACACGGAGGACATTTAATATATATCCACACACACACACACACACACACACACACACAAATATAATGTCGAGTTTGGGGAAGCTGATTAATCGGAGAGATGGACGCCGCAGTGGAAGCTACTGCTGTAGCGCAGCTGAGGCCAGGTATACTCTGTGTGTATATGTGTGTTTTATTGATGTTTGTGTGTGTGTGTGTGTTTATGTCCCATATATAGCTCGTATCTGAGTTTGTGTGTGTGTGTGTGTGTGCATTCATACGGAATATGGAATGTTTGTGAATGAGATGTTGCATGTGTGTTTGTTAATATATTTGCGTGTGTATATAAAAGGGACAACACGCACACACACACACACTCACACACACATACCACAGCAGAAATCTTTTTGTTGTGTAGAGTGTATAAATTGTTTCTGCTGATAATACAGTACAGATTTGTGTAATTATCATCACTTGGTGTTGTTAAACTGCTGATTCCTCTTGCCCCTCCCCGCTACCCCTCGCCCTCCCAGAGACTTCCCTGCTGTCCGTGATGATCCGTACATCTAGTTGTGTGTGTTATATTTTTTAGATTCGATTTTGTCTGGTATTAAACAATTCGTAGTTTACATGCAACGCTAATTTGTTAGGAGTTTTAGGCTTGGTGAAATTCATTTTATTTATGTAAAATGCGTTTATTATATGCTGAAAATGTGTTTAATATGAGTTTAATATGTATTTCCCTCCAGAGGTTGAATCAGATTTTTCATTATTCGTCGCAGGTCACTTGAGCGGCGTCTGCAGAGACCCCTGCTGGCCAAGTCCAGAACATTACCCAGCATCCCTCAGTCTCCCCTCGTGAGCCGTGTGAATCAAAACGCGCAGCTGGTTGGCAGAAGTGAGCCCTGCTCCCAACTGGCGTCTAGCCCCACCCACCTCAGCGCCTGCACACTGCCTCCTGCAGGTACTGCATAGTGGTTACACATTCTTTCCTTCTTCCTACAACAAACACTCTGTATTATGGCACCAGAGCACAGTCCGGGTCCCCTCTGTGACGATCCTTCTTTAGATAGTTCTTCAGGTTAGCCATGATGTACAGTGGCACCTCACCGGAGGCAGACCTACAGGATAGGTAATACAGACAGATGCATATGTGAGAACCCGCTTAGAAACTGCTGAGAAGTGGAATGCTTTTGATAGAACGTCTGTGGGAGAACAAGAAAAGGGTAAAAAAAAGAGAAGATTAAAGATTACCTCAGAGCTCACCCTTTTGTAGAGGGTAGGGTGGGTTTTAAAGCTACATCAGGATAGACAGGAAAAAAATAAACACTTGCACTGATGCTGATTTACTTTAAGTTAAAGCCGTGGTTCTCAAAGTGTGGAGCGTGACCCTCTGGGGGGTCGTGAGACATTGAGCGGGGGTCGCGAGATCATTTCCAAGAAATCAAATAATTAAAAAAAAAACTATTATAAATATTTTATCCATAACTAACAAAAGATAAAAACTAGTAGTTAATAGTTACATGTAAAAAACATGCAAATTAAAAAGCCATCAGCCCTGCGAATTTCTTTGCATTAGATCACGACCCCTGAGGTGATTATGACAGACCAACAACACATCAATAGCATCAGTTGCAGCAGATCAATTTACAGCACCATGTTAAACATTCCCACATGTGCACGTAACGTGTAGGTAATTTTCATCGCTTTATTCTTAGGATATTATTTTTGTTGAAATGAAACGTTGGTTAATATCGACCAATGACAACGCAGATAGGCCAGCGGAGGAAATCAGAGAAGCACCACCGTCAGAAAGTCCAACGTTCTCAGGTATGGAAAGAGAACAGCGTGTGCATAAAGAGGACATCTATAAACAGTCGGCTCAGCTTTACCCCAAGTGTCGCAAGTATCGAGAGGAATTTATCTAGTATGGATTCACATGCGTCATCGTCAATAACGTACAGCATTCCCAATGTGTAGTGTGCACCGAGGTGCTTGCACATGTAACCCTAAAGCCTGTAAAAATGCTACGACACTTGAAAACTAAGCACCCTCAGGACTGTTGCCCGGCGTATCTCTGACATGGCCCAGGACTGGTGGACAGACTGAAGAAAGGGAAATATGCCTTACAGTTGGACGAATCCACAGATATATCAAACTCTCCCCAGCTGCTTGTATTCGTCGGATACAGTTTTGATGGAAAACTTAACAAGGACTTTCTGTTTTGCACCCCACTGGAGGGAACGTGCACAGGCGAGGACATTTTCACAAAACTTGACAACAAACTAAAAGAAGATGAACTGTCTTGGAGCGAGTGCGTCGGTGTGTGTACAGACGGTGCTGGAGCGATGCTGGGAAAAAGAAAGGTCTTAAAGCAAGAGTCTTACGAGCGGCGCCTCATGTAAAATTTAAGCACTGTATTATACACAGAGAAGCTCTTGCGAGCAAAATACTTGACACAGAACTTAAATGTGTTTTTAAGACTTAAATAATAATGGTCAACTATATAAAAGCGCGTCCACTCAATATCAGACTGTTTGCCACTCTCTGTACCGAACAGGGAACGGAACATGAGTGCTTGCTTTTCCATACAGAAGTCAGGTGGCTTTCGCGAGGCAATGTGCTCTGCCGCCTGTTTGAGCGGCGGGATGAAGTGCGCTTATTTCTGATGGAGCATGGGTCCTAGCTCGCTGACCACCTCATTGATCCTGACTGGTTAACAAGGCTAGCGTACTTGGCTTGCATTTTTGAAAAACTGAACAAACTTAATATGTCATTGCAATGTGTCAACACACATAATTTCACTGAATGATAAAATCCACGCATTCAAGAGGAAACTTGAGCGAGCAATATGACTGGATAAGGTCACTATTCACTGTAACCAGGGCAAATCATCTTACATCGGACATGCAGGACGCATTGGTTAAATTGTCATGTTACCGAACCTTGAAGACGGTGTTTAATTCCAAGAGTCTGGCTGAGTTTTGGATTTCAGTCAAGAGGGAATACCCACAACTATCCAAGGCCGCTATGGATGTACTGATGCCATTTTGCACTACCTACTTGTGCGAAAAGACATTTCTGGCACTTACGTACATAAAATACACATTACGTACATTTACGTACATGTAAATAAATACAGGTCACAACTGAACGTGGAGGATGATCTCCGAGTCGCGGTCTTCAAAATTAACCCAAGAATAGCCTTGCTGTGCTCCAAGCTTTGTGCCCACTCATCTCATTAGGTGAGGTGTTTTCTTGAAATCAAATGAATGAGTAAATAACTATAAAAAAAAGTTATAT
This sequence comes from Clarias gariepinus, assembly GCF_024256425.1. NCBI lineage: Eukaryota > Metazoa > Chordata > Actinopteri > Siluriformes > Clariidae > Clarias > Clarias gariepinus. Next base: position 42,133,619 of record NC_071103.1, read on the forward strand.
GGTTGTCAGACCGTTGTTTTCTTTTGTGTTGTTAAGCTCTTGTTTGGATATGATATTTTGTTGAAATTAAACAAATGAGTAAATTACTATGAAAAACATTATATGGTTGTTAGACTGTTGTGTTCTTTTGTGTTGTCACGCTCATGTTTGGATAGGCCTATTGGCGCATTTGCGCAACGTTTGTATATTTTAAACACTTCCGAGGATAGTGGGGGTCACGAGTCACTGGCACAGTTATTTTGGGGGTCGTGAGCTGAAAAGTTTAGAAACTATACTATTGTAACCTTTTAACGATGACAAAGTCCGAAGGCCAAATTCTCTTGACTTGCTCCTTTATTAGCCCACCCCCCCTTTGAGTGAAAGGTCTATTCCTGTTCATTGTGGGTTAGAATGCAACTATTGTACTACACGACCGTGTATCCGCATGAGGAAGTGTTCAGGATGGTGGAAGTGACGAGTGATTCCACTGCCCCTGAAGCCTGTACCTGGCCTGTAGGGGGAATAGTGAAGTTCTTGGCTTGGGCATGCACCAGACTTCAGAAGAAGTCTCCAGAAGAGTGCTCCTGCAGGATGGCCATGCAGGAGATCACACACACCTCTGGTCAGGATGTTTACTGGTTCAGGAGATACAGGGTTATCTCGTCCCTGTGGTGTTTCAGGTCATTACTAGGAACCTGCAGGGGGAGCCTCTTCGAACTGCAGCTCTGTTCGTTGCGCTTATTGCCCCATGCTCATGGGATTAATGAGGCTCCGGGGGGGATCTTATCACCATCATGCCTGTACTGGACACTCACAGTGGGTGTAAACTCGGATTAGTTAGCCTGTTTCCTCTGTTCAGAAACGGTCTGTGTGCATCAGACACTGTGGGCGTCATAGTGACATCATATAGACATTAAAGCAATGTCTACCTGTGTGAAGATACTCACAGACTTTCATGTCTCTGTTTCTTTCTCTCTCTCTCTCTCTCTCTCTCGCTCTCTGTATGTGTGTGTTACGCATCTCAAGATTTTTCCCTTCTTCTTAAAGAACTAAAAGTCCCCATAATTTTCCCCACATTGGTTGCTAAGCAACTGCCGTCACCAGCACTAGAGTGTGAATCAAACACACACAAACACACACACACACACACACACACACACACACACACACACACACACACTCATTCAGTACGCTTGTCAAGCACACATATTCTTCACACACATCAAACACACATTTAATACAAACAAGTTAAACACACACACGCACATATACTTCACCCCCTGCAGTCCATGTATAATCCCAGTCGCTCAGTAGACGACCCCATCACCACCCAGCCATCTAATCCTCACACACCTGGACACTTATGTTTAAATGCTGTTCATACTCTACAGTTCAGCGTGTAACACTCAGTCGTTCCTCAGCACAGCCTGCTGATCCTGAACTCCTCTTTCTGTACATCATTCCTGGACCTCTTGACTGGGAGATCTCAGTCGGTTGTGAGCCGCATCTCCATCAGTGAAACCCTGAGCCCTGGCATCCCCCAGGGCTGTATGATCAGTCCACTGCTGTTCACTCTGCTGATTTATGACTGTGTAATAACATCATTATGAGCTATGAGCGTGGTGGGTTTCATCAGCAAGAACGATGAGTCAGTGTACAAAGAGGAGGTGCAGCGGCTAAAGTTCTGGAGCAGAACCAGCAACCTGTCTTTGAACTTGGACATGGTAGTTGACTTCAGGAAAGCACAGAATACCACTCTCTGAAGAACATCGACAGCAGGAGAAAACCTCAGCTGGTCCCTAAACACCAGTCCATAGCCAGGAAAGCCCCAGAGCATCTCTAGTTTCTGAGAAGGCAGAGGAAAGTCTATGTGCCTTCTTCAATCCACATCTGGTGCTACAAAGAACATCCTCAGGAGATGCCTGGTCTGGAAACTGAACTGTCTCAGATCTTATGACCCTGCAGTGGACTTTGAGGACACCTGTGAAGATCATCAGGGTGTCCCTGCTTTTCATCACAGACATTTACACTACACATTGCATCTGCAAAGACACCAGCATTGTGGATGACTAGACACACACACACACACACACACACACACACACACACACACACACACTCCTCATACACACCACTTACATACACACCCTGCACACACACTCCTCACACACACACTCCTCACACACACCCCCACACGCACACACACTCCTCATACATGCTCCTTACACACACACACACACACACCTCTCACACATTCATCACCCACACTCCTCATACACACACACACACACACACACACACACACACACACACACACACTCCCCATACATTCTCTCTCACTACTGAGCTACACATGTGTCTCCTGAGCTGCTGGTGATTCAGACCCCATCTGTCCTCTGGATCTGTCTGACCCGTCCTGGCGTCCCTCTTCTGGTTGAAGATCTCGTCACATGGATGCCCCGTGTGGTCTGTCTGGGATGCGTCTGGTGACTCGGGACGGTTCCACTTTACAAGACGGTCCTGTCCTCGGCTGACTGGAGTTTCCTACAGACCACCTGAGCCTCCAATAACCAACTGGACTCCATATGAACTTCCCCACATCTCCTGTTATACTGAACTTTCAGCCTCCTAACACACAGTATGAGTGCAGATCAATCCCTGCTCTCCGTTATCACCCAGATGAGGATGGGTTCCCTGTTGAGTCTGGTTCCTCTCAAGGTTCCTTCCTATTAACATTTTAGGGAGTTTTTCCCTCAGCACCGTCACCCTCGGCTCGTTCATCAGGGACGATCTGATCATTCTGATTCACACACATTTTTCACACGAACCCCTCACACACATCCTTTACACTTACTCCTCACACACACACACACACACACACACACACACACACACACACACACACACACGCACATAAACACACACACACACACACACACACACACACACACACACACACACACACACACACCCTTTACATTCATCTCCCCCCACACAGCCCTCACACACATCCCTTACACACACTTCTCACACACACACACATTCTCACACACACCCCTTACACACACACTCCTCTCTCTCTCTCTCTCTCTCTCTCTCTCTCACACACACACACGTACACTCCTCACACACACACACACACACCCCTCACATACACACTTCTGTCACACACACTTAAAACAGTTTACACTTCATACTTACTAAATGTATATCATGTATTATACTGTGACTGCTGTTCTGTTTTTGTAAAATTTATACCTGTGTGTGTGTGTGTGGTGTGTGTGTGTTTCAGATTACGCGTGGCGATTAGAAGACGATAATGAAGGTGAAGACCAAAAGGTGGGTCTAGATGTGAAGCTCCGCCCACATTCACAGTCACCATTCTCTCAGCTGCATAGCCGCGCTGCGTATCTGAGAAAGAGTCTTTCCGTGGATGGCCACCTGGGCGTGTCCGAGGATGACTCCACCCATTCAGAGGGGCGTGGCTCACGCAGCGGTAAAGGAAAGCTGAAAAGGAAATTTGTAAGTAAAATTTTTAGATTTTAAGAGTTGAGTGTGACAGACACATCTGAAGAAAGGATGTATTTTCTCACACACACACACACACACACACACACACACACACACACACACACACACGATGAGAGGTTTATAAATGTTTTATTTGAGGTATGTAAGTTGAACCCTCATTACCTGCTCACCTCCTGTAATAGAGCATCGGGTGTCTCATTGAAACCACACACACACACACACACACACACACACGCGCGCACGCACATGGGGTTGGAAAGACTCAGAATACGCACATAAGCGATAGTTAAATATATCTGCATGTATTTTGACATGGGTTCCTCTCTTCAGTTACTGAGTCGTCTGTGTTTTCGGGTAAGTGTGTGTGTGTGTGTGTGTGTGTGTGTGCATATCCAAATGTATAGTTTTCCCTTAGAATAGCACAGGTAATCCTGTATTTCTCCCTACATGATTTGTATTAATTTAATGATTAGTTATTACATTGTAACTTTATTTAACTCTCAGGTCTTTAATCTAGAAAAGATGAAAAACTCGACTGAAACTAAAGGCGTGCTGTAGCATAGCGAATGTCGACATGAGGCTACAGTGTGTGTTTCACCCCAGTGCCTGGAAGTGCACGGCAACAATGCTAACCAATAAGGTCGCAAATATTCTCGCTTAAAAAAATAAAAACACACACAAATATTCTCGCTTTTAAAAATAAAAACACACACAAATATTCTCACTTTTAAAAATAAAAACACACAGAAATATTCTTGGCCAGAAATTAACAGGACGTGCTTTTACATACCTCCAGGATGCAACATGCGTGTGAACACTTGGGGCAGTGTAGTCAGAGGGCACCTGCGGAAGGGTTTGAGGAGAAGCTGTGGGACCAGGTCTGTGTCCCCCTGTACATATGATGTGTCTTTACCGCTGCACAGATGTCTGAGTGAAGACAGTGCCTCTGTACTGAAATCCTCCTGTAACATGCGTAGCATAGAGGTACAGATGTGAATAAATATGTTCAGGTCGTTGCTTGACACATGGTTTAACACCAAGCATTTTACCGCCCTCGGCCACCATGCCTCCTCCTTGTGGTAGTACAGTAATGACTTTAATGCCACGCGTTTTCAGTATAGTCCTTAACATCCTGTATGTTGTCCATTAGAAAAAGACTCTCCACTCGGACAACATCTTAAATGTCAAATCCTACGGAGCTCCTAAAGGTGCACTAGATATTTATTTATTCTTGAAGTGACATGTGACGTGCTGAGGCTGATGGGTGATGTAGTTCACTGTTACTGTTACTGTTTCAGAGCATCATGGCCCCTCAAAGTTATGTGTAGTGTTAGGGTTCACACTTGTTTGTCAATTTTAACCTTTTGTTACAAAAGTCAAACACAAACTGATAGGATGTGTTTGATATTAATGAACACAAAACATTCTCATCAGTGGCACAAGTGGAGCAGGAAAATTGAATTACTGCAAGATATTTGTATTGTGGATGATGGGAAAAGATAATATTTTCATTTTTATTGGGGGGGGTATTATTTTTGATTATTGGATATTCTTGGTTTCGTGCTCGTCATATACGTAACTGATCACAAGATGGCAGTGTTGCACAAATCAAAGTCTAACTCAGAGTAAAGTCTCACTCATGTTTTTGCTCTCTGCATTGTTTTTTTTTTTTTGCTTCCACTTCTTTTAACACACACACACAGACACACACAGACACACACATTCTTGTAATTAGGGCATTATGTGGACTGTAGTTCCACCCATCAGTCAAAAAATCTGGCATGTACAATGAAATTCTCTAAATACAAATATCACTTTAAATTACAGTTTTACAATAAAATGTAAATGTAAAATGTGCTTGATTTTTTAACAACTTATGAGGACATAACAAGAACCAGTCATTAGTGGGGACCAAATTTGCATATACAGAAAATTAACTGATTTTCATAATGTTGTGGGGACATCGCTAGTGACCTAATTTGCATACACTCATTGAAGTAGCCATTTAAGAAACCCAAGAACTTTAAATGTATAAATCATTGATATTCTTTCTAGTTAAAAATACACAGCAGGGTTTCTAAGATGACGGTGCATGTAAACTAGCCAATGTTCAAATAATTATAAGCTAAATAAAATTTAAGGCAAACTGCAACAACACAAGAGCTTACTAAACAAAGCCTGAACCAGGCCAGCTCAAAAATATCAAGAGGATATATATCTTGAAAAGAAACAATTCTCAAAAGTAATGATTTGGTTGTAGACATAGAATTTTACACTTCCTGAAATACAACGTGACATAATGAAGGTCTTTATGTGTCTGTCCATCGCATGGACCTCATCAAGTCCCAGGACTTCCTCCATTTCGATTTAGATCTTTTGCCTAAATGTAAGAAAATAAATTAATTTATCAATCTTAGAAACATTTGGTTACAGCAATTTAGACAATAACAAGAGTATAAATAGACCTAGAAATATTCAAGAAATATAAACATACATTGGGGAAATTAATTTATCATTACAAAATCCTTTTAGAAACATTTAACAAGGTTCAGGTTTAAGTCACTTCTGGGGACACTATTCTACATTAACATGTTTACTCAACCATCATAGGTCTCCCTCACACACACACACACACACACACACACACACACACACACACACACACACACACCTAGCCAAACCTGCTTTATGGGGACTCCATATAAAAAGTATAAACAGATCAAATGGAAACACAAAGAAGAGTCCGTTGGTAATAACATTACTTATAACATATACTCAAGTAATAACATTTATCTTCTACGCTTGTTCTCATGTTCACTAAAGATTGACATTATGGACGGTGTTCATGATCCAGTCAGTAGGTGATTAAGGAGAATCAAATATAGACAACGCTCTAACAAACAATACTGCAAAGATGGTGGAGATTTACCTGTTCAGTTGGTGATGATTTTCTAGAACTGTTGCTGTTCACAAGATGTCTAGTCTTTGGTGGTGGGTGCTGTCCCCTCTGGATGTTGTTAGCAGTGTCCTCTTTTATATCCTGTGAATGTATTGGACAATTAAAAACATATAGTGCCAAAAGAGAAACATGCAACACAAGATGTGCAATTCCTTATGAAAAGAAACATTGATTGTAAAAATGGATTTATCATTTCAAGGTTACATAAAAGAGCTATTGAAGGATTCTGGACCTAATATGAAATATTTAGCCACAGACACATTGATTCCTAACTACTGCTTAACCACTTGAGGGCTCTAGAGTGGAGTCTGGTGATCCTGGGTCAAAAAGTCTGATAGGGATGCGGGTAAAATCTTTTTTTCCCCTGGAGGCGCTAGTGTGGCATGGGTGTGGTTCCATTCTCACCTGGCTTAGGCATCATGCTAGACTGCAAAGTTAACCCAAGTTAAACTTTGTCAAATTAAATTCAATTAAATTCTATTTTATTTGTATAGCGCTTTTAACAATTTACATTGTCACAAAGCAGCTTTACACAATCAAAAGAAATTAACTTTGTATGAAATGTGTATGAATCAAAATAACATGATCATCCCTGATGAGCAAGCCAAGGACGACTGCGACAGTGGCAAGGAAAAACTCCCTGAGATGGTAATAGGAATTACTAGACTTGAGAGGAACCAGACTCAACAAGAAAATCCATCCTCATCTGGGTGAAAACAGATAGCAGGAATTGATCTGCATAAAACTATGTGAGACTGGAAGTTCAGTATAACAGGATGTGTATAATTAAATGGAGTCCAGTTTGTTCCTGGAGGCTCAGGTAGACTGTAGGAAATTCCAGTTATGCACTATTGAGCGACTGAAGTTACAGGTCCTCAGAGAACAGCTGTCTGCATCAGTCGAGGACAGGACCACCTTCATGGAAAAGTGGAACCAACCCAAGTCACCACATGCATTCCAGGCAGACCACACGGGGGCATCCATGTGATGAGATCTCCAACGAGAAGCAGGACTCCAGGACGAGTTAGAGAGGTCAAATCAAATTCAAATTCAAATTTTATTTGTCACATACACAGTCATACACAGTACGGAATTTAGTGAAATGCTTATACGACTGCCAGTGACCCTAAAAGAGAATTAAAGCTTATAATAGGAATAAATATGAATAAAAGAAATAAGATAGAAAAATTAAATAGAAAAAAATAAATTAAACTAGGAAAAATAGAACTAAAAATAAAAATAGAAATATGCTGTACATGAAAAATAGAAATATACTGTACAAATGGAAATATACTGTACTGTACAAGAGCATTTAAGAAATTGAGAAATTTTGATATTTTGTAAGAAAGATGGTGTGCAAATATGCATAGAACAAAGTGTCTTTGTGCAAAGGTTATTAAAGTGTCTTTGTGCACTGGTCCAGGATGTAAACGTAAACATGTACGTAAACAGTGTAGATATGAAGGTAGGTGTGCGTGGAGTTGTCCATAGTGTCCATGGATGTAAAAAGATTGATTGATTGATCAATTGTGAAAAGATTATGTTAGTTCTGCATAGTGGTGTGGTTGAGAGACCTTATCGCCTGCGGGAAGAAGCTCCTCCTCAGTCTCTCTGTGTTGGCCTTCACGGAGCGGAATCTCTTCCCAGACCGCAACAGAGAGAACAGTCCATTGCTGGGGTGGCTGAGGTCCTTTTACGATCTTCCTGGCCTTGGTCCAGCACCGCTTGGTGTAGATTGAGTGCAGGTCAGGGAGCTCGGTGCGGATGATGCGCTCAGCTGATCGCACCACCCTCTGTAGAGCTCGTCTGTCCTGCATGGTGCTGTCCCCGAACCAGGTTGTGATGTTTCCCGTCAGAATGCTCTCTATGGTGCAGGAGTAGAAATTCCTGAGCACCTTGGAGGGCAGTCTAAAGTCTCTCAAGCGTCTGAGGTGGTAGAGACGCTGCCGGGCCTTTTTTACCACAGTGTTGATGTGACAGGACCATGCCAGGTCCTGCGTGATGTGAACACCGAGGTATCTAAAGCTGTCCACTCTCTCCACTGGGCTCCTGTTGATGACAGGGGTCTGGTAGATCCTCACCTGCTTTGTACTGAAGTCCACTATTAGCTCCTTTGTCTTGCTGACGTTCAGAAGGAAATTGTTTCTTTGGCACCAGTTCTCCAGATTTCCAACCTCCTCCAGGTAGGCCGTCTCATCGTTCTTTGTGATCAGGCCCACCACGACAGTGTCGTCAGCAAACTTGATGACGGTGGTGGAGTTGGTAGTGGCCACGCAGTCATAGGTGTACAGAGAGTACAGCAGGGGGCTCAGAACACAACCCTGGGGGGCTCCAGTGCTGAGAGTGAGGGAGGCTGAGACATGTCCGCCCATCCTTACTGCCTGTGGTCTGCCAGTCAGAAAATTGGAGATCCACTGAGTCATTGATGAGCTGAGTCCCAGGTGCTCCAGCTTGGTGGTAAGTGTGGAGGGAATTATGGTATTAAATGCAGAGCTGTAGTCGATGAAGAGCATTTTCACATAATTCCCCCTCCGAGTGTCTAGGTGAGCGAGAGATGTATGGAGGAGATGAGAGATTGCATCGTCCGTGGAACGGTTTGGACGATAAGCGAACTGTAGAGGGTCCAGTGTGTCGGGTAGTGAAGAAATGATGAATTCCCTGACCGGGCGTTCAAAGCACTTTATCACTACTGAGGTGAGGACTACAGGGCGATAGTCATTGACATTGAGGGAAGCAGGATGAGGTTTCTTTGGGACAGGAACAATAATGGACTCTTTGAAGCATGTGGGGATCACCAACTGAGATAAAGAGATGTTGAATATCTCAGTGAACACAGGTGCTAGCTGGTCTGCGCAGGCTCTGAGGATACGGCCTGAGATGCCGTCTGGTCCTGCTACTTTCCTGGTGTTCACTCTCTTGAAGGCTCTCCTCACGTCGTGCTCGATGATGATGAACGCGCTTCCGGTGCTGGCAGTGACTTCCTGTCTGCAGCCGTTAGCGCTGCTAGCATTAGCATCGCTAGCGTCTTTAGCTGCAGCCTCGAAGCGAGCATAGAAAGTGTTCAGCTCGTCTGCCAGAGTCACGTCTGCGTTTATCATACCGGTTGTTGGTGCTTTATAGTCCGTAATTGTCCTTAATCCCTGCCACAGGCTCCTAGAGTCACTCTGTTGGAGTTGTGACTCTAGTTTCCTCCCGTAGCGCTGCTTCGCCTCTTTTACCGCCTTCCGGACGCTGTATGACGCAGCCTTGTACGGTTCCATGTCGCCTGACGCGAGTCCCATGTTGTAGGCAGCGGTGCGAGATCTCAGACCGTCGCGGATGGTTTTATCCACCCACGGCTTCTGGTTGGGAAACGTTTTAATAGTCTTTTTTTCCACGGTATCGTCCGCTAGACCGCTTCCGTAAAAACACGCTGATGTCGTCGGAGCTGTTTCTGAACATGTCCCAGTCTGCGTCATCGAGTGCGTCATCTAGAGGTCCAGAGGGCAGAGGAGGTCTGGATCACTGGCAGCTCAGGAGCGACATGCATAGCTCGATAGAGAGATAGGTAGAGGAAAACAGAGAGTGGGAGCGAAAGAGAGAGAGAGAGAGAGCGAGAGGAGAGAGCAGAAGAGGAGAAAGCAAAAGAGATGGAGAGATGGCAGTTAGGTATGGTCACAGTCAAACACTGTATAAGGTGAATGTATATTTAGTTCAGAGTGCAAGCAGGGACTCCGGCAGGACTAACTATGACATCATAACTAAAGGTGAGGAGCCAGAAGAAAACACAGACATGAGGGCTTCCTGAGATGTAAAGCAACCAATCATCTCACCGTCAGCAAACCTGAGTGATCAATGAGAGTGAGGAAGACAGCATCCAAACATACCAGTTCACCATAATACTCTACGTCCATGAGTCCCCCAGATCTGCTCCTTTACCTAAGTCTAACCTATTTATTAAAATGCTTGGCTAAATAAATAGGTTTTTAGCCTGGACTTAAACACTGAGACTGTGTCTGAGTCCCGAACACTATTTGGAAGACTATTCCATAATTTTGGGGCTTTGTAAGAAAAAGCTCTGCCCCCAGCTGTATTTTTCATAATACGCGGTACTGACAAGCAGCCTGCATCCTTTGATCGAAGTAGGCGTGGCGGATCGTAAGACACTAGCAGTTCGCTCAGGTACTGCGGCGCGAGACCATTTAATGCTTTATATGTCAAGAGTAGTATTTTAAAATTAATGCGAAATTTCACAGGAAGCCAATGAAGTAAAGATAAAATAGGTGTGATGTGCTCGTATCTTTTGGTTCTAGTGAGGACTCTCGCTGCTGCATTCTGGACTAGCTGAAGCTTGTTTAAGCACCTTGTTGAACAACCAGACAGTAAGGCATTACAATAGTCCAACCTAGAGGTGATTAAAGCATGAACTAGTTTTTCTACATCATTTGGTGACAATATATTTCTTATCCTGGCAATATTTCTGAGGTGAAAGAATGCTATCCTGGTAATAATATCTACATGAGCTTTAAATGAAAGGCTGGAATCCATAATCACACCAAGGTCTTTCACTGTTGCACTTGATGGAACAGAAAGGCCATCTAAAATCACATTGTGATCAGAAAACTTACTTCTAACTGCTTGTGGTCCTATGACTAGAACTTCTGTCTTATCAGGATTAAGCAGAAGGAAATTAATTAACATCCGATGTCTTATGTCCTTTTTGGTTTTGCTGAAAAGTATAATTGTGTGTCATCAGGATAACAATGGAAACTAATACCATGTTTACGAATTATGTTGCCCAGAAGAAGTATATAAAGGGGAAAAAAGCAGTGGACCTAAAACAGAACCCTGTGACTGACTGATATTGGCCTTTAATTGGAAAGCTGACAGGGGTCAAGGTCAGGTTTCTTGATTAGTGGTTTAATAACTGCTAATTTAAGGGATTTAGGAACGTACCCACTGCTGAGTGAACAGTTAATTACTTTCAACAGGGCTTCTGTTATTGCTGGAACTATCTGCTTGAGAAAATGTGTCAGTACAGGATCTAATTGACATGTTGAAGATTTCGAAGAGGAGATGAGTGAAATTAGTTCTCTCGCTTCAAGTAAATTATTTTAGGTTCTGATTAATAAATTTTCCATCTGTTTTACTTAAATTGTCTGGTTTCAAAGCCTAAATTTTTTGGTTTTTGTAGCACTGTTGCTGTTTACAAGATGTTTAGACTTTGGTGGTTGGTGTTGTCCCCTCGGAATGTTTTTAGCAGTGTCCTCTTCCATATTCTGTAAAAGTATTAGACAATTAAGAACATTTAGTATATGCTAAACAGAGGAACATGCAACACAAAACAAATATGACTTTCATATTAGCAGATTTTTTTAATAGACATGATTATTTTTGAATTAGTTGAGATTTTGGGGAAGTTTTCAAAATAGTGTCTTGTTTTAGGGTCAGGGGTAGCTCAGTGGTTAAGGCATTGGACTACGGTTTAGAAGATCCCAGGTTCAAACCCCACAACCACCAAGTTGCCACTGTTGGGCCCTTGAGCGCGGCCCTGAACCCTCAACTGCTCAGATGTGTAATGAGATAAAAATGTAAGTCGCTCTGGATAAGAGCATCTGCCAAATGCCTAAATGTAAATGTTTTCCGATGTAACCAAAAATGGTCAAGCATGGTGCTTAAAAATATCGCCTTGATTAATTTTTTTATGGGGAAAAATAGGTCCAAAATCTTATTGTATTTTTATTAAAAAAATAATTATCAGCAGGAAATTATTTCAGATTTGTAAATGGAGTATTTATCTTAATTGTTGGTTATTTCCATTGTTAATAAGAGCATGTGTAAAACAATTATAAGCTGAGTATTAACATGATGGGTAAATAGCCATAGAATCACTTCATATTTCCATATTTCATAATCTCAATAATCAGTTTTTTTAAATCAACAAATTATTTGACTTTCAAAACTGTTGTTAATTGCAACCCTGATGTTAAAACAACCAAGGATGAACCATAACTAGGATTGTAAAAAAACAAAAACAAATGTGGTTATTAATAAAAATTAAGAGATGATTCAGGAAAGGAAAAATGAGTTAGCCTGAGATGCATGAATCAACACATTTGAGCTGTGAGTTGAGTTTAAAGTGTGTGAGATGAAGCTCAAGGCTGGAGAGGAGCATCACAGCTCAGTGGTGCAGCTTCTGCTCACACACATTCATCTGGACTGATGTGTTCCAGCTGATGTTTAGTTTCTCTGAGAAGTTACACACTGCACAGTGTCTGTGAGACAGCTGATCATTCATGGCATTTTACCTTCACAAGAAAATGTTCATATATTAAGAATATTCTGTGTGAAACCCGTCGACTGACAGATGATCATGATCTTAAACACAGTGTATCTCAGGTAATTTCCACCAGCCCAGCCCCAGCACTTTAGAGATGGATAATAAAGGCCAGTATGAGCTGCACTACTGAGCTGTGATGCTCCTCTCTAGCCCTGAGCTCCATCTCACACACTTTAAACTCAACTCACAGGTCATACCTGCACTAGAGACTTAATTGACAAACAATAAACAATTGCTGTTTATCACCTTACATTAACTGTATGACAAGGAATAACCAGTTAAATAGACAGGTGTTACATTAAAAAGTAATTAATGCCCACTACAGGAGCCAATTTAATAGATTTAATTTGTGTTAAGAGTTTACTGAACTTTAACTCACCCCGGTACAAGCGCATTCTAAACTCAGCATGTATGGGATTTATTCCACCGTTTAAAAATTAAAAAAGTAGTTTAACACAAAATACCCAATTTAAAGACTAAAGGTAAAGACATAAATAAATAAAACATCATAATGATTTGTTTTAACTTATCACTCTTCAACTTAATTTAATAATAATTGAAACTTAACCTTAAACACATTAATATTCAACAAAACCCATAACGGTTTCGGTCCGCATAATGTTGATGTGTATCCAGAGTGATGTCCCCACAATGCAATAATTACACACACACACACACACACACACACACACACACACATGAAAAAGGGATATTTTTCTATTGCTAATTTCTATTTGTGTGTTAATTCAATTCAATTTTATTTGTATAGCGCTTTTAGCAATTTGTTAGACTGGCCTCATTGTTCTGCTTTAATGAGGTAGAGAGGTGTAACTGTTAACTTGTTATGGTGGACTGGAATAACCTCTGGTTATTCTGCATCCAGTTTAAATGTGATGATTTAAATCACTTCGTTGACTTTATGGACTTAAACTGTAACAGGGACATAATGTACGAGTTAAATACTGTCCAATGTATGTAACCTGTACATAATGGCATTGTTACAGTATTTAACCAATACATTAGGTACTACATTTAGGCATTTGGCAGACGCTCTTATCCAGAGCGACTTACTTTTTTTTAATCTCATTACACAT